>NW_008350535.1:690773-693768 GCF_000622305.1 Nannospalax galili
TTTCCAGAGCTATGATGCATCACCTTCAAAATTGGCTGTAAATCTTTAGGTTTACAATTGAATTAATACAGTTATACAACATTGTACTCAGTATAAGCTCTTTAAGACATAAAATTGAATGAGGTTTTAACCTTTAAAAGAAGATATCCATTTCATTATTAAAATACACAGTTTCATACCGAAAAATTCATTTTTAATGGTCTTTTTGAGACAGTTTCTCCCTGTAGCCCCAGCTGTCCTGGAACTCACTATGTAGACCAGGCTGCCCTTGAACTCACAGAGATCCACATACCTCTGTCTCCTGAGTGGTGGGATTAAAGGCATGTACCACCACGCCTGGTGGCTTATCCATTTTCTAAGAAATTGTGTGCCAATGCACAGAAGGGTTATTTGTTGGCCATAATGAAAAAGAATCTTTTATTCTTTATTTTGTTCAACATCAGGGCGGACCTATATAGTCTCTGCTGAGGTCAGAGCAAAGATACATCTCTTTCAAAAGTGGCTGTAAATTTTTAGGTTCACAGTTGAATTAATACAGTTATACAATAATAAGCTCAGTATAAACCCTGTAAGATAAAAAATTGAACGAGTTTCTACCCTTTAAAGAAGATCTCCATTTCAAGGTATGCTGTTTCCTACATTTTTAAACTTTATTTTTAATCTTTTTTAGAAGGTGCATACCATTACAGCTTTAACATGCCCAATAACAGTTTCCAGAGCAAAGGTGCAGTTCCTTCAAAAGTCGCTATAAAATTTCTAGGTTTGCTGTTGAATCAATACAGTTATACAATATTGAACTCAGTATAAGCCCTGTAAGACATAAAATTGAATGAGTTTTTAACCCTTAAAAAGATCTCCATTTCATTGTGAAATATACTGTTTCTAAGAGAAAGACTCATTGTTTTTGCTACTAACAATGAGATGTTGGCACATGCGTCTCTAATCTGCATGTATCTGATTATTACTAGTCATAATCATTTGCACTCTGTTCCTTGAGGCCTGTGTATGTCTACAAGGTCATCGGGTAGATTTCAGTGGTAATGTTCATCAACTCTACTAATTAACATGATATAAACTTTTTGTTTCCTCCTCAAATATAATACATTTTTAAATTTGTTGATTTTTTTTTGTGTGTGTACATCACACAGAACTTCCCAAACCATCTTATTCAACTATACATCTACTTCCCAGATGGCACCCTCCCATAGCCTCCCTCCCCCCACTAAAGCCTTATACTCTGTTATCTCTGCTACTGTCCACTGTGTTGTTGCCCCCTCTCCCAGCCGTTCCCCACTACTTGTCCATCTGGTGAATCTAGTCAGCCTATCTAGAGGTCTTTGTTTTAGGAAGGTCAGCTGTTCCTCATCTAGCAGCAATCAGTTGTCAATATTCCCTTAGATAAGATTGGGGTCTGTTGTTAATTTTCCCAGCTCTATGCTGGGTTACTATCTGGGAGTCCCTTGGGCTACCCAGGCCAAAAAAGTCAAAAGAAGTTAGCGCCTATCTGGCATTGTTGCTTGTTATGTAGCCTTTATCTATACATATGGACTCTTAAAAAATTATATTGGCCCTTTTAATCTTTGGTTATACTTTCCTTTTGGGTGTTTAAGGCCATAGAGTTGGCCCAGATAAACCAATTTATTTTTACTCTTAAGGTTGTTTGAGAATCTCTTCCTCAGGGGTCACATGGGCTTGGGAGGTGCCCCTGGCTCCTTTGTTTTACCAGTTCTGCCTATGTGAAGATAAGTCAAAGGCCCTGCTCGACCATGTCTGGCTTCGCTTGGAAGCTGGGGATGTTTCCTCTGTGTTGACCCACTTTGTAGACTGGACACTCGTTTATGTCCATCTCGTGGGGTCTCATTGGCCTCCTTGATCAAGAGGACAGGTGACCCCTAACAATTACATGAGATTTGGGGAGATGCTCATAGTTCCCTGGAACTAGTCGACCAAGGAGGGCAACGAGCAAAAACTGTGTGTATGTCCCTCTCACCGAATTAGTATAGGCCTCAAAGTATGTCTATTAAACATCCAAGAAAGTTAGTTCCACAAGTCTGGCACTTTTAATTACTGTGTGCCATGTAGATAAAACTTGGGCAAAAACCAATTGTTCTCAGATAAACCTTACCTAGACGTATACTTCATGATCTGGTATGTATAATTTGTCAGTAGGTTGTTGGGCTAATTTGATTCCCTCTGGTTTTTAAAACTAGCTAGGCATTGTTTATATCTTGCATTCTGTCTCTGCTCCATCATGGCTTCCCCAATTAAGGTGCCCCCATTTTCTCCCTTTCTCCCTTAATAATACCCTTCTCTTAACGGTCCTACCTCTATTGAGCTCTTTATTTCCCTTTATCACCTAGGTTCCTTGTATACCCTTCCCTCCCCGCTCCCTTAAACTAACCCAATTTTTATCCATATCTCCCTTATTAAGGCCTGTTTCTTACTGTTCTTCTCTTTCAGATTCTTTCTTTTTCTTTACCTCCCTCTTTCTTTTTCATTATCCTGGTTCCTGTAGTTATGTTTGGATACATACTCACTTATCAGGGTTTGGTTCTAGGATCCACATATGAAGGAGAACATATGTGAATTTTTTTTCTGAGTCTGTTACTTCACTTAGTATAACAGTTTCCAGTTCCATCCGTTTACCTGCAAATTTCATGATTTCATCTTTCTTTACTGCTGAGGAAAACTCCATCGTATAAATGAACCACATTTTCATTATCCACTCGTCAAATGAGGGACACTTGGTTGCTTCCATCTCTTAGCTATTGTGAAAAGAGCACAAACATAGATGTACAAGTGTCTCTGCAATAGGATGAGTTATTTGTGTATATGCCAAGGAGTGGTATAGGGTCAAATGGTAGGTTCATTTGTAGTTTTTTAAGATTTCTCCGCACTGCTTTCCATAGGGGTTGAACAAGTTTGCAGCCCCACCAGCAGTGGGTGAGTGTTCCCTTTTCCCCACATCCTCTCCAACATTTGGTATCATTTGTTC
>NW_008350535.1:693878-711834 GCF_000622305.1 Nannospalax galili
GTCTTTACTTCCTCTTTTGAGAACTCTCTGTTCAGCTCCCTAGCCCATCCTTTAATAGGGTTACTTCTTGTCTTGATTCTCTGTTTTATGAGTTAGTTATATATTCTGGATATTAAACGTCTGTCAGATGTGTCACTGGTGAAGATTTTCTCCCATTCTGTGGGTTTTCTGTTCGCTTTTCACGTCCCTGGTTGCCTCCTTTGATGTACAGAAGCTTTTTAGTTTAATGAGGTCCCATTTGGTGATTCTTGACCTTGTTTCCTGAGCAATGGATATCCGGTTTAGAAAATCCTTTCCTACACCTATATCTTGTAGGTTTTTTGGAATGTTTTCGTCTAACAGTTTCAGAGTTTCAGGCTTTACAGTGAGGTCTTTGATCCATTTGGAACTGACTTTTGTGCAAGGTGAAAGATGGGGATTAATTTCATTTTTCTACAGGTGGAGATTCAGTTCTGTCAGCACCATTTGCTGAACATGCTGTCTTACCTCCAGTGAATATTCTTGACCTCCTTGTCAAATATCAGGTGGCTGAAATTGCATGCACTCATATTTTGGTCTCATTTTTTTTCCTTTGGTCTATGGGTCTATTTTTGTGCCAGTGCCATGTTGTTTTTATGACTATAGCTCTGTAATACAGCTTATAATCTGGTATAGTAATCCCCCTGGTATTGCCCTTAGTGCTCAGAGTTGCTTTGGCTCTCCAAGGCCTTTTGTGCTTCCATATGAATCTTAGGATGTTTTTTTCCAATTCTGTGAAAAATGTCATTGGGATTTTGATTGGCATTGCATTGAATCTATATATGACTCTTGGTAGGATGGTCATTTTCACAATATTAATTCTTCCAATCCATGAGCATGGGAGGTCCTTCCATCTTCTGATGTCTTCCTCATTTTCTTTCTTTAAATATTTAAAATTTCATTGTAAAGGTCTTTAATGTCTTTGGTTGGGTTTATTCCAAGATATTTCATTTTTTTTAGCTATTTTGAAATGGAGTGTTTCCATGTGCTCCTTTTCTGATTGCTTGTTATCGGTATATAGAAAAGCTAGAGACTTTTTTTTTTTTTTTTTGTCTTTTTTGAGACAGGGTCTCCCTGTAGCCCCAGCTGTCCTAGAACTCACTATGTAGACCAGGCCGGCTTTGAACTCATAGAGATCTGCCTGCCTCTGCCTCCTGAGTGCTGGAATTAAAGGCGTGCACCACCATGCCCAGCAGCTACAGACTTTTGTAGGTTAATTTTGAAATCTGCCACTTTACTAAACACGTTAATAATTTCTAGGAGTGTTCTGGTGGAATTTTTGGGGTCTCAGATATAATATATCATCTGCAAAAATGGATAATTTCATCTCTTCTTTTTCAATTATTACTCCTTTAATTTCCTGCTCTTGTCTTACTGCTCTTGCAAGAGTTTCAAGTACTATGTTAAAGAGAAGTGGAGACAGTGGGCAGCCTTGTCTGGTTCCTGATTTCATTGGGAATGATTCCAGTTTTTCTCCATTTAGAACGATGTTGGCTGTGGGTTGTTATATATGGCTTTCATTATGTTGAGGTATGTTCCCTCCAGTCCAGTTCCCTCTAGGACTTTGAACATAAATGCATGTTGGATTTTGTCAAAGGCCTTCTCTGCATCTATTGAGATGACCATGTGGTTCTTCTCTTTGAGCTCATTTATATGATATTGACTTATATTGAACCATCTCTGCATCTCTGGGATAAAGCCGACTTGATCATGGTGGATGACTTTTTTTGATGTGTGTCTGTATGCGGTTTGCAAGTATCTTGTTGAGAATTTTTGCATCTATGTTCATTAAGGATATGGGTCCATAGTTTTCTTTTTCAGTTGTATCTTTACCTGGCTTTGGTATTAGAGTGATGCTGGCTTCATAGAAAGAATTTCAAAGTTCTCCCTGCATTTCTTTCTTTTTGAATAAATTAAGTAGTATTTGATAAAGATCTTCTTTAAATGTCTGATAGAATTCTGCTGTAAATCCATCTGGTCCTGGGCTTTTTTTTTGTCGGGATGTTTTGTATTTCTACTTCAATTTCTTTTTGTGTTATGGGTCTGTTTAAGCTGTTAATCTCTTCTTGGTTTACTTTTGGTAGCTCCCATGGTTTTAGATATCCATCCATTTCTTTTAGGTTTTCATATCTAGTAGAGTACAGGGTTTTGTTTTTGTTTTTGTTTTTCGGTCTTTTTGAGACAGGGTCTCCTTGTAGCCCAAACTGGCCTGGAACTCACTTTGTAGACCAGGCTGGCCTCAAACTCACAGAGACCTGCCTGCCTCTGCCTCCCAAGTGCTGGGACTAAAAGCATGCGCCACCACGCCACGCTACTTTATGCTTTGTATTCAAATATGAGGATCTGAGTTCCATCCCTGGCACTCACGTAAAAAAGGAATATTTACACATAAAATAAATCTAAAAATGTGATGATTATGCAATATAGCAAATTATTTAAGAATATTTTTCTGGGTTACAAAAGAACTTTCCTAAAAAATGCTCAGACATGATAAGAGAAAATTAATTATTTTCTCTGTATCCAAATTTAAATTTTCATTCCAGTGAGTGGTATATCAAAATTAAAATATCAATAGCAAATTTGAAGAAAATATTTGAACATGTATGTTGTTTTGTAACATATAAATAATAACTATAGAATGTGAAGGAGCTCTTATAAATCTAAGAAAGCAGACAAACTTTCCAAACTACAAAAATAAAGAAATTCAAATAACCTACAAATATAAAATTATATACATTTTCTTAACATTTTAGTAGTCAACAGAATTCAAAATTAAAAAATGAGATATTAACTTTTAGAATTTCAAACTACACAATTTAAGAAGTTTAAAATTTTTTCTTTGTACTTTATTTGAATAGAATCATAAGAGAGCAACTTATCCTTTAAGTATCATTTAATTCCTAGAATTTACCCATTTTTTGCCCATTAGCTCTAATTTTAGAAAAATCTAAAAAATGTTTTCATTGATTCTTTGAGAATTTCATTTAATGTATTTTGATCACATACAGACTCTCCCCACATTTCCTCTCAGATTCACCCCACCTCCACATTCGCCTTCACTTCGTGTCCTCTATTATTTAAAAAAATTATTATTTTCACTTTTTATGTGTAAGTGCATTGGCTGTGTGTATGTAGGTGCACCTGCGTCATGCAGTGCTCATGGAGGTCAGAAAAGGGTGTCAGATCCCCTGGAACTAGACTTACAGACAGTTGTTACCTACTGTGTGGGTGCTGGGAATCAAACCCAGGTCCTCTGCAAGAGCAGCCAGGCTTTTAACTGCTGAGAGATCTCTCTAGCCCCCTCTATTGTTTTTTTTAAGGTCTATCAAGTCTAATTTATATTTCCCAAATGCTTTTGGGTGTGGATCCATTACCTGGAGTCTGGTCAACCTACCAAGTATTACACCCCTACAGAAAACTGAGTCTTCTTCTTCCAGCAGGTATCAATTGCTAATAGTTTCTCAGGTAGGCCTAAGGCTTCTTCGCCACCTCCCCTCTCCATGCTGAGTTTCTGTCTGGCTTGGGTTTCCATGGGTTTTGTGAATGCTGTCACAAGCACTGTAGGTTTACATTGTGTCTGCAAAGCAGAATTTACTTGTATTCATCCACCACCTCTGACTCTTGCAATCTTTCTATTCCTTCATTTGCAATGACCCTGAGGCTTGGGAGAAGAGGATGTGATATAGGTGTTCCATTTATGGCTGAGGTATCTGCAGTCTCTTGTTCTCTGTGTGCTTCTGTGTTAATTATCATCTGCTGCAAGAAGAACCTTCTCCTATGAGAGCCGAGAGATGCATTAATCTATGGGTATAAAAGTAAGTCATTAGGTGTCACTTTAATACTACGCCATTTAGCAGGATTATAGTAGTAACCGACTCTCCTCTCAGTATGGTGACCTGCCTAGTTGCAGGTTGCTGACTCTGAAAACATGTTGTGCCTCATATGGCTCCACTTTGTGAAGTAGGCCATAAACACAATCATGAAATGGTTGATTGCTTTCAAAGCATTCCAGTGAATATTGAACCAGTAAGTACATTGTACCAGGCCAGGGTCCCAGTCAGGTAGTTGGAAAGAACCTGGAGATCCATGAAGGGAGGGAGAAGTCAAGGTCTCCTGGCTGCTGGAAGAGTCCTTAGTGGGGATTGGATTGGGATCTGGTGAATCACAAAGGGAGGGAGAGCGGCCAAGAGGTGGTGGTAGTTCCTGGCAAGTAGAGGTGTTGTGACTTTGGGATGAGAGCAAGAGGGGTACAGGCATCCTATCCAGGTATCCAGGCCACATTAGGCATCTGAAAGATCTCTTTTGGGGAGTGGGCTTGGGTCTTGTGAATCCCAAAGGGAGAGAGGAGGTCCAGGAGGAGGTATCAATTCCTGGCAAGAGGTGATGGTGTGACTTTGGGTACTTTTATGATGCAAAGTAACATAAGGCTATTTTGATGCAAAGGTATAATACACTTTGAGAATATTCCTCCCATATCCCTCTTCCCTTTCTTCTCTCCTATTAATCCCTTTATTCCCCCAGTTTTTGCTACTACTTTAACATTAGCAATACGTAGATGATCTTGTATATCTACAAAGTCCAAGACGCAGAAATGAGAGAAATCATGTGACATGAGCCTTTCTGAACTGAATTATTTTACTTAATATGATTATCTCCAGCTGCATGCATTTTCTTAGAAAATACATAACTTTATTCAGCTTTCTGGCTGAAAGTATTTTTTGTATATAAGGTGCTTTTATTTATCCATTTTTTTGTTGGTAAATAACTAGGTTTATAGAAATCTATCTTATAAAAAGCTCATCCATGTGCACAGATCTATGAATTAGAATGACCCTTGCATCACTGTTCACTGATCTGAATCAAATTTGAAATTTATGTATATTGGAGATTTGTAAAAAATATCTCAAAAACTGAAGGGAATAAAAAGTGACACTATGAATTAAATGTCTTATTTATATTAAAGAGAAAATAAAACACATACAACAAATATGTGCATGAGCAAAGCCTTGTGGAATATGTATCAAGTTTAAGAATTTTAACAGAAACAATGAGGATTTTTTTCATGTGTTTATCTTATTTTAATTGCTCTTCTACTAATTGATTGGATAACTGCTTATATAAATAGAAATTTAAAATTTTGTGAATCTGAACAATGAAAATCTCATTAGGTCATGAAAATACATTGAAAACATACAACTTTAGGGGGGAAAGGTGTTACCCATCAAAGAGGGATCCAAAAAGAGGTGCTAAAGTGTAGTATTTCCTGCTGAATCAGCTGTGCATATGAGCAGTCCTACTCTGAAGATTTCTAAAGATCTAAAGATCTTTTTAAAGCCAAAGTTCCTCTATTTATTTAAGATGTCATATTCACAAAAGAAGCACTCCCAGTCCTGAAAATGCTTTGGATTTTACAGATAAACTTGTTTAAATCTGTGAAGAGATGTCTTAACAATAAGATAAATCCAAACACCATCAAAAATCGTTAACTGTGTATAGCATTTTTAGGGTATTTATCAGTGAATTTAGACTTTGGAACTAGTGCAGATTTCCCACTAGCATAAAACCAAGTCATGCACATGCATAGAGTATATTTGAATAAATAGATTAATTTATATAAAACAAATATTTGATTTTATAAATACAAGGAAATTATGAAAGTATCTAGAATATCTTAAGGCTCCAAAATAAATAAACATAGACTCTTTTTCAAACTACTACCATAAAATATTGATTTTTTTAGCCTGCTTTATCAAATTTATAGTACTCATAAATCATTGAAATATTTGCCATCTGTTTTGAATAGTCTTACAAATGTTTTATCCTATTTAGTCATGGAATTGCAGCACCTCAAAAAGATATTCACTCTCTCCAATAAATATTGATGCCAAGGCTTAAAAGGGAAAATGTCTACTCAGTCCATTGTCATTTCTCTGTGAATCCAAAACAACAGCTTTGGAAGAGGAGTATGATGTAACAGGAAAAATCAGAACTCCCACTCCTGTCTACAAGTGGTATGAAAATAGGCTATTTCCTTAACTTTATTGGCCAGTAGTTAAACTTAAAAAAACAGTGACTAAACTGGATACATGTTGCTGACCTTTACTGAATATTATGATTTATTCTCAGCAAGTATCCCAATGAGTGGAGAAATGGAGATCTCTCCGTAGTTTATAAACCTTATTTTACTCATTTACAGAAACAAAAATTTAAGTATTATGTTTGATTTGATGGTCACAAAATAATCTAGTTTAAGACTTCTGAAATCTGTGCAAAGCTATTGAACTCATAAGTAGCAAGTTCAAAAATTCTAAACATTCAAGGTAATTCTGAATATTAGCTATTGAAAAGCGGTCTTAGAA
This sequence comes from Nannospalax galili, assembly GCF_000622305.1. Classification (NCBI taxonomy): domain Eukaryota; kingdom Metazoa; phylum Chordata; class Mammalia; order Rodentia; family Spalacidae; genus Nannospalax; species Nannospalax galili. Next base: position 700,256 of record NW_008350535.1, read on the forward strand.
TTAGGTAAATGTGAATAAGTATATACAAAAGAACTGCGAATAAAAGTCAGTAAATAAAAAAAAGACAGCATAAACTGTGGGAAATACTGAATATTTACTAGTATGTTTTGCAATCGGAAATCTCTTCAGACTGGCCCTGTGTCTACTTTCTAATTTTCTGTAGCATATTCTATATCTATAGTAAAGGATAAATAAATGCCATTCTTGGCAAAGACTGACAATGTTTTATTTATACCCGAAAAGGCAATTTTTTCGAATCTAGAGTCATGATAACCTCATTAGACACTATCATTATTTTTAGCTGATCAAAGTATTGCTTGCCACAGTCCATATTACCCCATCACAAGTTGCTATGCTCTCTGCCTTGTTTTGTTTAGACTGCCTGTATCATCCTTGCCATCTGACATTGTGATGGAAAGACAAACATGCAGAGGCACACACTTTGTTTCATTAATCTTATTTGTTTACATTGGTGAAAGCATCAGCCACTGAATCCAAATAGCTTCTCCTCTTTCTGGGTCAAGAACACGAAATGTCAAATGAAGTGTGACGTTACTGGAAAGTATCCTGAGCCACTTTTCCTCCCATTTCAGGTTTCTCTATAACCTAAGAGTCAGAACCCTGGAAGGCCCTGATCAGGTATGTATGCCAGGCTTCTGTCTACAGATTAAACACTGCATTGGCTAAACAGGCAAATGCACCATTCAAAGACAAATTTAAAGCAATAGTTAGGAAAATGGGTGTGGCCAGTGTGCGTGTGAGTGCAAGAAAGACAACTGGGATAAAAATTCCCATGCTTTTAACTGACCATCGCACACTAAAGAGACATTTTAATATGGGGAAATTCCTTCTGACTTTATTAACTTACTAATTATATGATTATACACATATATGTTTAATGATTATATATGTTTGATTCAATGATTTGGAATCTTCAGCTTGCTTAGTCTATTTTGTTTCATAGGTTATTAACACCAAAATTTTGCTAACGACAGACAGAAAAGAAATTAGCCTAAATATTGTGATGATAAAGGCACTCATATTCCTTGTGCCTGAAGATATTGCCTTGTGTTGCATAGACATAAAAATATGTGGAAGTATTTAGAATCTTGAGCTGAAAAAGATATTGAAGGCTCAAAGTTTCATGTGATGTTCTAAGAGCTTGGAAGGTAATGCTGAGGGAAATACAGACCATAGAGATATGGCTTATAAAGCTTTAAAGGGAAGTTTGAGATTCTCTTAAAAATGTTTATGGGCCATCCTTCAAGTGATATATTTGAATTAAGTATCTGTGGTTTCTGTTTGACTGGGATTAAATCATTGACTATGATTAAGCTATGATTAAGAAGAGACAGGCACCACTGAAGTGAAACCCTTTCTTTACTAGAATAATAAATGCTGTTGAGCTGGGACTGAAAAATCATCTGTGATTTATAAGAGACCAACATCACTGAGGTGAAGTCTTCTGGGAATTATTTACTCAGATTCATCACATAGAAGATGTAGTATGGATGGAATCAAGGCTGCATCTCTTGTTGAAAGGTGAGTTTGGTGATATTCAAGAGTTTCTCTGAAGAGAGGCCAAGGGTGAAGATGCAGCCCCAATTGCAGTAGAAATTCCAGAGTTGAAAGGGTGTTGTAGAGAGGCTGAGACTTTGCACCATGTAGCAGTTTGGAGCCCCCAAAGAGGCAAGGAAAGGCCATTGGAGAAAGTGCAGCCCCCTTTCGATGGAAACCCCAGCATATCGGAAATTCTAGGACCGTGGGATGACCACCATGGGACAGCCTCAGGTGTAGAGTGGAGCTGGTCTGAGTTCTACTAGACAAGCTGAATGTGTTGAGGATGGCAAAGTTGGAGAAGTGGCCTTGCCCAAACCTTTTAGAGCCCAGAACCAAATCTCAGACATTGACATACAAAATTTGGAGCTATAATATAAGATTTTGATTTTGCTTAAGCATGATTGTTTTTATGCCTTGGTACTTCCCATTTGGAATAAACATTTAACTTGTTTTTCACTTTAAAGGGGCCCAAAGTTAAGAGACAATGTACTTCTAAAGATACAATGAATTATTAAAGTGTTGGAGTTTTTAAGGACTGTGGACCTTTTAAAGTTGTACTGTATTTTCATGCACCAACTCTGGCTCTTACAATCTTTCTGCCCCCTCTTTTACAATGATCCACTTGCTCAAATGAACTTGTTGTTATGGTGACAGCATGCACAAGACCCATGCTGACTCAATCAGACAAAATCCCAGCACAGAACTGGAGAAATGGGCAGCAGGCCCCAACCCTAGCCAAGAACTATTGACAACTGATTACTTCTAGGTGAGGGTGAGTTCATCTTTTTTAGAAGAGATACTCTAGATAGGCTGACTAGATTCCAGGAGATTAACTTGCACTGAATGACATCTGGGTGCAAAAGTTTGACTAGATAAACCTTAACATATATTACAAAATGCATGAAATCTGGTGCGTGTGTGTGGGGGGACATGGGGGCACGTGGAGGGGGGAGGAGGAATAAATATGATTAAGTTTTGTTGCATGAAATGCACAACTCAATAAAAATATGCACTAAAGAAGTTTTACTGTATTTTATAGTATATTAATGTGACATCTTGGGGACAAATAAGAAAGGAAAGATTATGATTTAAAGTGACATGTTTGTGTGACAAAGTTGACAAGGGTGATAGAATTTCATTAGTTTTAGCTGTCAACTTGATATAAATCTAGAATTATCTTGAAGAGATAACCTCAGCTGAAGAATTTCCTAGATAAGATTGGCCCATGACTATGTCTGTGAGGTGTTTCATTAATTGCTAAATGATATAGGAGGGGCTAACCTACTACAGAGGGAACTATCCCTAGGCAGGTAGGCCAGAATTGTAGAAGAAAGGTAGCTAGGGGAGCAAGTCAGTATTCTACTGTGATTTCTGTTTCAAGCTCCTTCCTTGAGGTCCTGCCTTGATGATAGACTGTTAAACATAAGATGAAATAAATCTTTTCTTCCCTAAGTTGCTTTTGGTCTTCATGTTTATCACAGTAACAGAAAGAAAACTCAAATATCTACTAATGGGTTAAATTCAGTGAGGTTTGGAACCAACTGCATGCATTCAAAGCCTACCTTCACTATTTCTTAATTGAAAGACCACAAACAACTTCTTTGATTTCCCCCTTCTTCTCAACTAATGTCATAAAACAAAATAAAATATAAAATAAAATTACCTTAAAAATATTTTTTAAATTGTTTATTATGTGTGTATATGTGTGTCTGTGAGTATGTGCACATGTGAGGGAGGGTGTCCTTAGAGTCCAGAAGAAGGCATCAGATCCCTTGGGGCTAGAGTTACAGGCAGTATAAGCTGTCCAACATGGGTGCTGAAAGCTGAACTTGGATCTTCTGTAAGAGCTTTATGCTGATAACCACTGAGTCATCTCTCCAGCTTCCTAAAATCACCTTTATAACTGTAGGGATAAAGGAAGATAATCTGTTTACATAAAAAAATAGAGAATGCCTGAGCCAAGAACCATTATAGCTATTTTCTTCAACGTCATAGTTTTTAGAAACTACTGTGAAAATGTTCAGGCAAGCCACAATGAATTTCTCTCCATTCATTCGAATTCATAAAGTTGTTCAGAGTTTTACCTGAAACTCTTGTTAGATGGGATAGAGAAGAGACGTAATTCATCATAGCACTATAATGAGAACAAAATTTAAAAAACTCCTATGTCGTTTTTCTCATGTAGTGTTCTAGACTGAAGGTCCTCCCATCTGAACCTAAGCTTTAGTGAAGGCTCGGTGTGAGACATTCTCTTTTTTATGGCCACCACTGAACACTGGAGTGTGAAATTTCCCTTTTTATCTAGAAGCACTAACGGTAGTTGACATACTGTATCAGGAAGTGTTCTATACATTTTTTTGGTGTGCTAATTGTCTTAGAATTCAGAATATTTAATAGGAGAGACAATTGTAACCCTGAAGTTACAAGCAGTGAACGTAGCATTGAAATCGAAGCTGTGAGCTCTAGAGACTGCTTCCTAACCTTTGCCGCTCTCGTGAATGCTTTTGAAACCTCGTCAGACCTCAGTAAACTTTTCTTTGTCATCTACTTACAGTTTTTGAATTTAGCTTCCCATTAGAATATAAGCTCATTGAGACTGTACTATATGAAGTTGTGATCTCCCCAAATACCTACCACAGCAGGAATACTTTATCTATCTAGTGCAAAGGCAGCACCCTTGTTGAGGAAGAAGGCAAGGATGACCAAGGGGGTTTATTACAAAACTTCACTTTCAAGCAACTGCTTTGCTGGGAGTATCTGTTTAATAGGAGTATTAGGGTTGGAGAGGCTGACAACATTTGCAATGGGAAAAAATGACAGGAATCAGGCTCCTAACTGTGCCATCGTCTTATGTACACAAGAGTATGTCTCATGTACTATTTTCTCATGTACATTTCTCAGAAATGTAATGACTCTCCCATAGATTATGAGGATCTATATGTTTTCAATTTGGGAGAGGCTATCTGTACCACCTGACAAACAGAGTACTTACATTTTCTCAACAGCAGTGCCCATCCCAGAGTGTCCCACTATCCGAGTCCAACAATCTACAGCCACTCTCTACAAGCAGCAGACGGATGGTAAGCTTAAGAAGGAAGTCTGTCCTGAGGAATTAGAATCAAGATTTTATAGTACAATAAATCCAGAGACCATATCTTCTTCCCAATAAAGCTTGCAGAAAGAAGACAGAATTTAATTAATATGCCATTACTCTTGAATTACGTATTCTGTTTTCTGTTTCCAAAGTTCTACGTTATCTTTTCGTTTTCTCACCAAAACAAAGAATGATGAGAAGGAAAAAGAGAAAGAGGAGGGTATAAGAGGTCAGAAGGTGATGGGGGGAAATTGGCAGAGGAAAAGGCACTTTAAGAAAGGGTTTACTTTCTTCTTTTTTGCTTATTGAATTTTTGCAAATTTCATAGAATATATTTTGATCAAATTTGGCCCCCCTCTCCTATCTGTGCCCCTGTCATAGCACTCCCCCGCTGGATTTCATGTACTCTATCATATATATTCAGGCCTATTGAATGAAATTTGTGTGTCCCCAAAAGTCCTTAGGTGTGGGTCTATTCCCTGGAGCTTGGTTTATTTAGCATTGTATCCTTTAAGAAAACCAAGTCTTCCTTTTCCAGTAGTTATCAGTCGCCAATAATTCCTCAGGTAGGGTTTGAGTTTCTTAGGCACTTCCCCACTTCAGTGCTGGGATTCTGTCTGACTTGGGCTTACATGGCTATTGTGCATGCTGTCACCATTTCTATAAGTTCATATGAGAAACTTCCCAGCTGTCTGGAACACTGTTTCCTTGTGGTCTTCAATCACCTCTGGGTCTTACAATCTTTCCTCTTCTGCAATGGTCCCTGAGCTGTGGGTGGCAGAGGTTTGATATAAGTATCCTATTTAAGGATAAGTACTACACAGTCTCTTATTCTTTGCACTTTGGCCAATTGTAGTTTTTGTGGGATAATCGTCATCTTTTATATGAGGAAGCTTTGCAGGTGGGAGTTGAGAGATGCATTAATATTCTTTCTGCCCAGTTTCACAATGTTCCTTTAGTTTTAGGTATGATTCACTTAATTTTTATTTATTTATGGTTGTGTGTGTGTGTGTGTGTGTGTGTGTGTGTGTGTGTGTGTGTGTGCAGGTACCTGCAGAATACAGAATAGGGTGTTGGATCTCCTGGAGTTGGAGTTACATGCAATTGTGCACCACTCAATGTGAGTACTGGGAGACAAACTTAGCTACTGGACCATCTCTCCAGTGCCAGAAAGGCACTTTTAAGGGAAGCTTTCCAATGATTTAATCTACTTACCATCTTAATGCAATGAGGGGGGATCACATTAGAGGGAGGGATTTATTGTACAGTATTTGACAGAAGTCAGAATTGCTTCGTTTCCTGGTTCTTCTACTTGATTAACTGTTAATGAAATGGAATTATTCAACTTTTTAAGTTCAAACCATGGTACTAGGATACGATAGACTGAGGAGTCTAAGCAAAGAATTTGGGGCTGGAGAGATGGCTCAGTGGTTAAGAGCACTGGCTGCTCTTACAGAAGACTTGGGTTCAGTTCCTAGCATCCACATGGTGGCTAACAATCCTCCATAACTCCAGTCCCAGGGGGATCTAACACCCTCTTCTGGCCTCTGTGGGTTTTGCACAACACAGGCGCACTTACATAAATATAGGTAATATGCTCATACACATAAAATTAAAAAATATATTTTAAACAAAGGAATTTAATTTTCACATATCTTGAAGCTAAAAATTTAAGATTAGGGTATTGGCATGATCAGTTTCTGGAAATAGCGATCCTTTTGTTTCTTCACTTGTATCCTCATATAGCAGAAAGAGCAAGAGAGGTTTCTTTGGCCTCTGCTATAAGGGCACTAATCCCATTCACAATTTCTTATGACCTAATTGCTTTTCAAAGGCCCCATCTCTAACTCTTACCACATGGAGATTAGGCATCAAACTAGGAATTTTGGAGAGACATAAACATTCACACAACTATATTGGGCTTCAGTCTCCTCCTCTACAAAATGGAGATGCTAATACTATGTATCTTAGTAGAGTTACCTGGTTGGAATGGCTCAGCTTAGCACAGGACCTGGTATCTAATAGCCATTATCACCTCTAGGATTCCTGAGTGTGTTGCCCAAGGAGAACCTTTATTGTGGCAGAATTAAACCTAGTCCTTTTGTAACAATCTTGAGATATATTGCTTGTTATGAGAACATGTTTATCACCTGGAGAAGAAAACCAAGCTACATGCTTTTCATAAGTTTTATCCTTTTAGAACGATACATTTTTAACATAATATCAGAGAAAATTTTTCCTTTACATTACACACACTTATCAGATGCATAATATAACAACAGTAAAAGTACAGAGTGGGTCTTCTTTGTGGATTACAAGCTTCTTTAATGCCATAGTATCTTATCTAAAGCGGCACCTACTTTACCCCTTCTGGCACTTTGCCTGGCTTGTTTCTTCCACAAAGTCTATCACACTTTGAACTTTTCTCATTTATTTGTTTATTGGATTGACATTTCTATCCAATTATTAGACACTTGTGTGGTGAGGACAAGAACACTTTCTAGACCTGATAGGAAGACATTGGACCTTATGAAAGCTCAATAATCATTCAGTAAATGACAATTTACAGAATTTATAGTGGAAATTTGTAGAATGGTTTTCAGGACTATTAAAAATGACAAAAGATCAATGTTTCTAATAAGAATTATGTCGAATAAAGGAAGTCTTTTCTTTTTTCAGTTTTTGAGAAAGGATCTTACCAGGTAGCTCTGGGCTAGAACTCGCTATGTAATCTGGGTGACTTTGCCCTGGAGGTAGTTCTTCCTCAGCTTCTCAAGGCTGCCACCACAGGCATGAGCCACTGTACCTGGAGAGTCTGTGGCTATAACAGTGAAGTCTCTGTCAGCACTCCTTAGCTGTGGACTGTTTTACCTTCAGCTTTCATGTTCAGTTTACTGATTCTCGAGCCAAAACTGACCGTAGATTCTTACTTAACTTTTGGTGGAGCGAATTAATCGTTTAGCAAAGACCGGGACCATTCTCTAAATCTTAATCTCATTTTCCTTCAAACCACAGCTTTCTTTCTCTCTTAAGATGTTTTCTTAGCTCTAGTAGAAACGATCCCACTATTTGTTTTGTCTTTAACTGAGATTGTAGCCCTGTCTGATGCCAGTGTAACTAGTTGGGACTTTATATGTTTATTGGTTAATAACTGTCCATCTAAGACACACAATCTCATATCTCTATGATTCTTTTCTTTTAGATTCCCCAAACCTTGATTCTGCCACCTATATATATTCAGATATACTATCGTAGTTCTATACTATTGTAGCATCCAAGGTATTGGGTTAGAAACTTGATTCATGAAGCATTGAGTTCCTATGCTTTCTTAGAGACAAAATTTAACACTAACTATTATATTAAAGCTTTTCTTTTTCTGGGCAGCTTTTGTATTTGATGTCTGGATATTCTCTAGGGAAAACCCATGTACATCATAAACTATTTAATTCATGTTGGAGAAAACTAAACTGTTAATGTATTATTTTGCTTTTCTGTTGCTGTGATAAAAACCATGACCAAAAGCAACTTATAGAAGGAGTATTTTATTGACTTACAGTTCCAGAAGGATAAAAATCCATTATGGCAAGGGAGGCTTGGTGGGAAGCAGTCAGAGCAGAAAGCTGAGGGCCCACAGCTTCAAATACACATAGAAAGCAGATGGGGGGAGAGAGAGAGAGAGAGAGAGAGAGAGAGAGAGAGAGAGAGAGAGAGAGAATAAGCTGGAAGTGGGGCAGGACTCTGAACTGTAACAGCTACCCCCAGTGTGCTTCCTCTAATAAGGCCACACCTCTTAAAACTTTCCCAAACAGCATGACATGGGTACAGTCACATACATGCAAGTAATACACTCATACACCTAAAATAAAAGTAATAAAAAATATATATAAAAGAATCTTCCAAAACAATGCTAACAACTAGGGCCAAGTAGTCAAATATATGAGCCATGAGCCTATGGGGGACATATATAATTCAAATGACCTCAGTTGGACATATCAGGACATTAAGAAAGTCAACATTACATTTAAGCATAGAATATATTGATAGAAATAAGTAAACTATATCATATTTAGCTGAAACTTCAAATTCATCATCAACATTTAGTCATTGTAATTGACCATGACTTTATTTCCAAATAACTTGGATTATGATTCTGTGATTGGTTTGAAGTTAATATTGTGATAAAAGAGACACAATCCTAGCAAAAAACTTTAATAATAAATTCTGTCGTTTTAAAACTAATTACAATTGCCTTTCACAGACCCTCAAACCTTTACATTTCTCATGGTAAAAAGTTATTCAACTGTATTTTTTTTTAAATTGAGATTTTTCTATTTCATACAACAGTTCTTAATCAAATCCAGACTCTCTCCCGCATTCATATACCCCTCCATCCCCCCCACCAGACCTCATGCATTCTGCCACAATGCCAAGTCCTATCCACTCAAGCATTTGTACCCAGATATCCTTTAATGCAAATCAATCCACTGGAGTCTAGTCAGCCCATCTAGAGATTGCAAGTAAGGCCCACCCTCCATCTCCCAGTAGCAATGAGTCTCCAATAGTTCTCGGTCTAGGACTGGCCAGCCGCCCATTTCTCTCCTCCCCTCTGGGCCCTTGTTTAAGCGAGTTGGCATGGGTCCTGTGCTTGATGCCACCATTGCTACAAGTTTACATGCGTAAAGCCTCTGCCTCCCTGTGTTCATGAACCAGCCCTGGCTCTAACAATCTTTACAGCCCCTCTTCTTCAATGCTCCCTGAGCAGTGGGTGAACGAGGTTTATTATAGGAGTCCTACCTAGGGATACACACTTTGCAGTCTCCCAGTCCCCAAATCTTGACCAGTTGTGGCCCTCTGTATTTCTCACACTCTGTTGTATAAGGAAGTTTCACTGGTGAGAATTAAAGGATGCAATAGTTTTTTCTCTACCCGTGGTTCTGCTGTGTTCCGTCAGTCTTGGGTGTAGAGGTTCAACTGTAGATGTGTTGCCTAGGACTGGGCATCTCTCAAACGTATATTCTCTGTGTCTGACCAATTGTGGAATTTTATAGTGGCCTCCATCTGTTGCAAAAAGAAGCTTCTTTGTTGAATGGTGTATGATATGCTTGTCTATAAATATAAGGATTCATCTTTAGCATATGGTAAGAAATTTCATTTGTCTAGAGATATGACAGAGATAGGGTTTTCTCTAAAATCCACGGCCTCTCCAGCCATGTGTATTTGGCTTTTACAGTGCTACCCATGAGTTCACTTCCACTGAGACTAAATTTTAATATTTAATGAAACCTACAGATATGAAAGTTCAGTTATTTTAGTACACACTCTCAAGATACAAATACACAGTATAATATCTCAGTGGCTAAGCAATCAAGGGAAATATTGCCAGCCTTGGAATGTTTCATAAATCTTGTTTAAAAATAGTAAATCCATGTATTTTCTCTTATTCATAGTTTTTCCCTTATAATTCTGTCACTGAGCCCTTATCATGAAGGTTATGGCCTGTATAAACTGAATGGGAGTTCTCCTAGACATCTACATATTATGCAGGTAAAGAAGATAGATAACAAAATAACCTATGCATGACGATGTTTCAACAAAGTAAGTAAGAAATATAAAAAGAATGAAGTATTTTCAGGGGAAGTAAAAAGATAATCAGCATCTCTTCAGCCCTGGCTTATGCTAAGGAAGTAAACACCTCAGAGATATCTGATTCAGAGAACTCCGAGAATTCCTGCATTTTGTTTCTACCGCATAGAATTTATCTCTTTGAATGAAGTTCCACACCAACACCAGATGGTAAACAAAGGAAAAGGAGTGGTAAGGCACCTTCAAGCAAGGATGGGCAGAATGTCCTAGTCTGAATCTTCCTCTGTTCATGTGTGACTGAAAGCATCAGGGATCCTGTATGCCCCAGTGAGACTTTAGAAAGAAAGGAGATGGTAGTTGCCTAGCAGGCTTGACAATGGGGCCAGGGCAGAGGCCAAGTAAAAGCTGACTGAACTAGAAGCTACTGGAGGGATCCAGCAGGTCCAAGACTACATGGAGAGACTAGCGGAACTAGCGGCCCACAACAAAACGTAAAATGGGATGTTGCATAACTGCCAGCAGAGTCTGTGGTGTTTGAATAAGTGTGTCCCCAGTTCCTGGCATTGTGTGGGGAGGGTCACGGAACCTTTAGGAGGTGTGGGTCTGGCTATGTTGGAGGAAGCACTTCACTAGGGACAGGTTTTAGTAGTTAAAGCTGCATCCCACTTCCAGTCTGTCTTGCTCTGTTTCTTGTGTCTGCCTGAAGCTGTAGGTGCTCAGCTTGTTGATCTGCTGCCATGCTTTTCCACCATGGGCTCCTATCCCTCCAGAACCTGAAGCCCAATACCTCTTTTAAATGCTGCCTTGGCATGGTGTTTTATCAAAACAGAAAAGTCGCTAATACACAGTCCAAGCTTCTTAGAGCCATTGTCAGTTTGGAGATGGCAGTTCTTGAGTATCAAACAGATTTGAACAACTTGCCTAGTGAACAACATGTGCTAGGAAATTTCCACAGAAGTCAAGAAAAATCCATAAAGATCAGCACACAATTTATCCTTCCCAATATACTTTACCTTGTCACTGTGACCTTTCTCCTATGTAATCTCTCCTGTAAGAGGAGGCAAGAGGGTAAAATGGGTTGTTTTCATTTGTGTTGTGTCAAAGAATTATACAAACAAATTGAAAACAGTGTTGATACTAGTCTAAACTTGAAGATTTGTAATTGGAAAATTTTAGCTTTTCTCCCATTTCCCCTAATAACATTAATGGAACGATGTCTCCTTAGTAGAAAGAAGACTTTTATAGGCAAAAAAGAAAACTCCTTGTTTTGCACATCTGAGTGTGATATGCATTTTTCTCCATTTATCAATGTTTTCCAAAATATTTAAATATATATATATGT
>NW_008350535.1:712159-748065 GCF_000622305.1 Nannospalax galili
TAAAAGAACTAAGACAATTCATACATAATTCTTGGTTGGCTGGTGTTGTGGAACTGTTTCCTTAGAATTCAAACATTTCCTACAGAACTGAGGGAGACTTATAGGACTCAGGATGTAAACACAATTTATAAGGCTCAGGAAGCTAAGAAAGTTGTAAGATTTGCAAGCTTCCCCCATTTCTAGTTACGTGTAACTAGTGAACCATTACTGAGGGGAGGAGACTCTGAATAGGCAAATTGCCTGTAAGTTGTTCAGGGTGCTCCTGGGATGGACTTTTGTAAGTCTTTGTCATCTATGCTGGGTTGGGCTTTGTGACAGTGCAGATGCATATGGGTTATCCATGCTTCTGTACAGAAGCTCTCTCACTCACACTCCTGTAAGGAAATCCAGTAAAAATCATTGCTTCACTAAGCTAGAGTTTGGGTTGAATGATTTCTTTGGTCTTCCATCAGTGCTCTGTTTGGGTGAATAGATGTGGAGTCAAATGTCTGTCAGTTTTTGTCTAAATATTTAGACATGTTCATGGCCCAGACAAGCGGACACATAAAGTGAAATTTCATACACCTTAATAGACTAGTTCACTGATGAAACTACTATATTACTTACTATTATTAGACAATTAACTAGAAATGAAAGAGGGGAATTAGGAAGTATCTGTTACACCTATTTTAGACCAAATTGGTTATAAAGTGACTCTGTAGAGGATCAGAAATTAAAGGGCAACCAGAGTATGGCCTGGGTCCTTAATGGAAATATGCTCCGAACAGCTGCTTGCTCCACGGACATTTTGCTGATATTCAATTGAGAATAAATTTGTAATTACCCATTCCCATCAGTCTTCCCTTGTCTTCAAATCCAATAGAAATTTTAAAATAGGAAAAGATAGTGTTAATAAAATAATAAAATCTTTAGAAAAAATATTCTATCTTATTTTTGCAGTTGACACAGGCAGTCCCCTCTTTCTTCACCTTCTCATTATTACTGCTCTTAAATTGGGAGCCTCACAGGACTTCGTTAATATCCAGTGGTCAATCAGGAAGCTCATTTGGTAAAGGTTTCTAGAAATAGAAGTGTTTTTCTTTCTTGCACTATTCACTTCTATGGCACCAAAAGGCATGCTAATTAAAATCCCCTTATTTTAGGAGTCAGATCACAGAAGGTGTTAGGTTAGTGAAATTCTGATTTTATAAAGTTGTGCCATTAACAAAAAAAAGCGTAGGGAAAAATAGGAGTCCCTAAATATGAACAGACCAGAAGAATAAGAAAGAAAATCAAAGGAAACTGTGCAACCGGGATGAACAAAGGAGGAAGTGATTCGGAGAGGAGGCAGGCTGGTGTCCTTATTAGTCTATATGATTAACTTGACACAACCTAGAGTTGCCTGGAAGGAGGGACTCTCGATTGAAGAATTTCCCCTATCAGCTTGGGCCTCTGTGATATCTGTGAGAGATTGTTTTGACTGATGATTGATGTTGCAGGGCCCAACATTCTGTGAGTAACACCATCCCTAGGGAGTAGTCATAGGCTACTAGGCTATGTAAGAAAGCAAGATGACCCTAAGCTGGTGAGACAGCCAGTGAGCTGTGCTCCTCCATGGTTTCTGCTTCTATTCCTGTTCAACTTCCATCAATGATGGACTGCAACTGGGAGGTATAAGGCAAATAAACCCTTTCCGCCCCCAAGCTGCTTTTGCTCAGAATGTTTTATAACAGCAACAGAAAAGTAAATTAGGACAGCTAGAAAGAAAAGTCAATCCAAAAATGTCAGCAAGTTGGCTGCAATTGTTAGTGGATTTTTGTTCTCTCAAACCACATTAAAACTGGTTTTATGTAAATGTGATGCATTTTGTACACAATGCAAACTGATGATATGCTGACATAATGCTCAGGACAGAAGAAAACATAAGCTCTTCGAAGGAGCAGATGGATAGGACCAGTCTGCAAGTTCAGTCTGTTGCTTGTGAGTCTCCACTGGATGTGGGAAGCTACCCACACATTTAACTAAAACTCAGACAGCGCTGTGGTTATGTGGACCCCTAGGGTATCATGGAAAGGCGCGGCTCTTTCCATACTCTTGTATGTAGGTCACAATTTAAAATTTTTTTTAAAGTGAATGTACTGTGAGATTTAAAGGCAAGGGGACAAGTGAAATTCAGTTTATTTCTATGTATTTCATTATTTCCTATAAAAATGAAATATGTGAACTATGTCAGCAAGAAATAAAGCAACCTGACAGAGAATAGGTCATTCTTATGAACTTGCGCTCATTTTCATATAATTGTCAAGCAGTATTTTCTGGGTTGTTCCTGGTGTTTATTTCTGTCTCAGAGGAGAGCACAATCTTCCTAGAGGTCTAGCTTAGAGTTCTAGGTGTAGTTAACATTTTGAAAGATATGAGGTCATCCATTTTATCCCCTGCATCTAAACATGAATAAAAATATTAATTCATATAGAAAGCAGTGGTGAGAGAGAGAGAAGGGGATCAGGGTGAAGTAAAGAGCTGAGGTGGCAGCCTTAGTGGAAGACAGCTTGCCTGACATATACAAGGCTCTGACTTCAACCTCTAGCACTGAAAAAAGTTAGTAAAAATAAAAAATAAAAGGAAAATGTAAAAAAGAAAAGAGAAAAAAAACCAATGCTACAGAGGTTTGTATTAAACTCAACTTTACATTGAGCCTGTGATGTAAAGTAGAAAGGTTCTGTGTGTTCAGGGAGGAGACTTCAAGTAGGTGAGGCTCTAAGAAGGGAATGGAGGCTGTCTGTAAATGTTAGCCTTCCTCTCAAATGTCCTTATATCAGGGTGAGTCTATCTCCTGAAGTGGTGGCCATTGCATACTTAAACCATGACTTACCTAAATCACGAATAGTCATTTTGATAAGTCATTAAGTTTTCACATTTAGAAAATGGCACCATTTCACACATTTAAATATATTAGATCTAATAGTCCTGATTTGGGCTTATTTTTAGTTTCTTCAGGTAAGCCCATGTGCTTCTGCAAGAAGTGTAAAAAGAGAGTGACAAGAATCCTACCAAAGGGGTAGAGTGTGGCTCAGTGATGGTGCACTTGCCAAGCATGCTCAAAACCCTCAATTTGATACTCAACATGGAGAGAGAAAGGAAGAGAGAGGAGAGAGAGAGAGAGAGAGAGAGAGAGAGAGAGAGAGAGAGAGAAGGAAAACAGAGAGAGGAAAAGTCTATCCAAGCCTTTGTGAGTAGAAAAGAGGACACAGTCAGGACAGAGTTCAGGGGTGGACAGGAAGAAACATCCCTTTACTGATTCCACATTTTCTTATGGGAATTTCTTCCCTTGTTCTCTTTCTGCTATTAGCGTAGGAGGTTTAAGAGTATTCACAAAAAGGACCTTAAAGTCATCAAGATCTTAATCATAAGGAGCAAACACTAATCTCATTTTCAAGTTCAGTTCTCTGGAAATGAATGCTGTCTGAGGAAAATCTGGTAGAACTCTGCAGTGTTTGGCATGCCTGGGTGACATTTCTGTAATCCTGAGAGGATCCTAACAGGAGAAAGCAAGGCAGCAGAGCAGCTTTCAAATGTGCAGAGCTCATCAGAGTGGCAGGCAGAGGATGCTGAGCTTAGAAGTATGAAGGAAAACCTTAGTCCCAGTATCTGAATCCAGATTCACCTTTAAAATTAAACTGAAGTACAGTAAAGGTGACTGACAAGTTTGCCAGTCTTCCTATCAAGAAGTGGCAGCTCTGTTACCTCCTCTTGAATCTGGAAAGTTTGTTGTGATCAATAGAGGATGGAAGAAATGATGCTCTGCTGTTTTCTAAGCCCAAGTATTAAGTGACCACCAGCTTCTATTCCTGTCTCTTGGAATTCTAGCTCTTAGAATCCAGCACCTATGAAGCCTAAGAATTCTATAGCAAGGTCTTATGGGAAAAAAACTAGGCCTCCATCCAGCAGGCTAGCTGAGCTCCTAGTCCCAGCCAGTGCCCCAATTGGCATCCTTATGAGGCAGCCTTCCTGGGAGTAGATCCACCAGCCGTCCCTAATCAAGCTGCACCAAGCAGAGATGCAGTATTAAATAATCAAATCAAAGTTTTATCAGGCAAGCTTTCTTGGAAATGGAAATAGGAGGAAGTACAGTTATTAAAAGTTCAAAAATTGAGGTACACAGTAAGCATTATCAGAGTTTATAGAAAAAATATAACATCACATGAAAAGTTACAAAACTATTTAATCACAAAATGTATCTCCATATTCAAAAAGAGTTAAAACAACTGTCTATTAGAGGAGTTTATTTTAATTTAATGGCCATTCAACTACAGTATGAGAGCCTTTGTCCACACAACACACACACACATACATGTACAGACTCATATATTTGGGTATACATGTGCATGTAAACAGATATCATCATCATTGTGATTATTAAACTTGTCAACTTGATTGGGTCTGGAATCAACTAAGAGAAGTGCTTTTGGATGGGTCTTTGAGAGTATTTACAGGGTGGGTTAACAGAAGGATAGAGACTCTTCCCAGAGTGCACAGCATCTACTGGCAGTGGTGAGCCCTACAGAAAGAGAGCAGAGGGAAAATCAAGCCTGCTATTGCCTGCCTGCCTTCAACTTCCTGTTCATGAATGCATCTACCCTGCTATAGGCACAGATGCTGTCCTTCACTCAAGCTAGAAACAAGATTCTTGAGTCTTCCAACACAGACCAGCAGCTCTTCTGGAATCCTCCAGACATCTAGCCTTCGGACTTCATAAACAGCTATTAGGCCCTCAGCCTTTCCAGTATACAGACAGCTGTTGTTGAACTACCTAGCCTGAATTGTCTAAGTCGATCTAATAAATCTCCTTTGTGGTATATGCTAATTGTATCATTTCTGTTCCTCTAGAAAACCCTGACTAAATATAACCATCTTCAAATTCAAGAAGTGTTTACAAACTAAATGTTGAAAGAATACAATTATGTGTGGGTACCCCTAAGCCCTTTGGAGAATGAGGGTTACAGGGAACCTAAGAGGCCTCATTGAAAGTCACTGGCACCAAGACCACATAGGGTTTTAAAGATCAAAGTAAAACAAGCAAATTCCACTGACTTCAGATGTTAAATGGAAACATGAAAGCCTTCTTTATTTTTGAAAGCTTCTATTGGATTTGGCCAGAGAATTTGTGTACAGTTTTCCTGTTTCTCAGTTTTAATTATTAGATGCGTTTGCATAAAAACAGGATCTTTACTTTTAAGAGTTCATCTGTTCCCGCTGTTTACTTCCCCCTTCAAGTCATAATCCAGCAGAAGACACAGAGAAGCAGGAGATAAGCTCTTAAAAGACAAAGATGTTGTTTTAATGCGAATCATTCAAAAATGTTTTTGAAGTCAAGCGTGAGACTGACAGTATGCAAATGACATTGTCCACAGTATATTTTTCTTTATAGCCTAGGATTTCTTTATAGCACTTGCTGTATAAAGAAAGTGTTGACAACAGAAAATGCTTTGTCTAACAAATGTTAAAATATGTTATCAATGAAATCAGATATAATCATACTGTGGCAAAGCAGGAGGTCATATGTAGCTCAAGAAAAGGTTCACATTCTGTTTAACCAACATTTATGAAGGCCAAGTAGTTTGATTGTGATCTTGAAAAAGGTCTCAACAAACAGGATCCCATAGACTAGAACGTTTGTGCATCATACTTCATTCCAGAACTAAGCTTTCCTTTTTTTTCTGTTTGTTCTCAATAGAATTCTTTCAAAGAATATGTTGAGAAACTAAGTGGTTCTGAGGTTTTATCCTTAATACTACTTTCCAAATTTACTATCAAACATTTATAATGTGCAAGCACTGAAGAACGGTTGAGAAATCCAAAGTTGAACATTTAAGTTATAATTCCAAATATCTTGTTGTCTATTCCAAATAATATGTTAATACAAAATATTACCTTCACACACATGGCCTTGCTTGGTTCTCAAAGTCTTGCAAGGAAAATAGAGAAGGCATTATTAGTCCCAGGATAAGATAAAAACTATGAAAAGTTAACCTACTTGCAAATCATGTATTTAGGCAATGTTGCATCTGGATGTAGAATTTAGGTATTGCTGGAATTTCTAGTATTGGTTTCAGTATTGGCCCAATATGTTATATACATATAAAAGAATACTACAGGAGCCAGGCATGGTGGCACATACCTTTAACAGTTGGAAGGCAGGTATCTGTGAGTTCAAGGCCAGTGTGGTCTACACAGAGAGTTCCAGATCAGCTGGGCCTATAGAGAGACCCTATCTCAAAAAAGGGAGAAATGAGGAAATTGGGAGTACTGTAACTGGGAAAGGAAGAGGGAGGGTTATACAGTGGGAGAGAGAAGAGAGATTAGGTGGTGTGAAAAATCAGAGGGAAGTGTATTAGTTCAAAAACTTACTGAAAAATGCACTTATAATATATATACAAGTGCTTGGGTATGGCTGATAGCTATATAATGCAAAGCAAAGTGCCAGGCAGGAGAAACCTCCCTTCAAGTTCTTTGTCAGGGTTTTCCAAGAGATTCCTGATACAAACAACACAGGGTCAACATCCTCACCAGCATTTGTCAGTTTTTGTTTCTTTGTTTGTATCTTAGCCATTCTGACTTGGGTAAGATGAAACCTCAAAATCTTAAAGTGGTTTTAATCTACAACCTAGATGTTCATCAACTGATGAATAGATAATGAAGGAGAAATCAAATTGGATATGACTTCAGAGCCTCATATCTACTGGCTAGCATTTATGATGCTTGAAAGTGATATGCTTGCTACCAGAAGGAAAAAGTGATCATCAACATTACCTAGCTGTGAATTCTGTGAACTACAGCAACTGGCCAGTCAAGATATGGCCACTAGTGCAATAGTGGCACGAATACTATAGGAGTAACCAACCACTTTCTAACTGGGTTTAAGATTCTTTTTATATGATGGAGCCCATACCTGACATTAATAATAGCTTTAGGAACCTGAGATTAGGAAGGTCATAGGACATAGGGGAGAGCCTAAAGCTTGTTTTCTACTAGTTACCATTTTAAACTGACTTCCATTGACTATAGATTAATGCATCTCTCAACTCTCACCAGAGAAGTTTTCTTATGAAGCATATGGTAAGTAACAGAAACACACAGCTGGCAATGTGTAGAGGACAAGAGACTGCAGAGTGCTTATCCCTGAATAGAACAATCTCTGCCTCCCAAGGCTCAGGGATAATTGTGGAGGCGGGGGTGTGTGTGTAGAAAGATTGTAAGAGACAGAGGTAATGGATGACTAAAGGGAAAAAGATTTTTCAGAAAGCTGGTCAGTTACCCATATAAAATCACAAGAATGGTGATAGCATGCAAAAGTACCATGCAAGCTCAAACCAGACAAAATCCCAACTTAGACATGGGGAAATGGATAGCAAATCCCAACACAGCCTAAGGAATTTTTGACAATTGATGACTCCTGGGAGGGGGAGAGACAGTCTCTTTCAAGAATATGACTCTTAGTAGGTTAACCAGACTTCAGTGCCTGGACCCACATTGAAGGACATTTGTGGACACAAATTAGACTCTGTAGGCCTTATTATATATAAAATAGAGAACATTAAATTTGGTAGGGGGCAATATGGAGAGGTGTGGTTAGGGGAGGGGACCTAAATGCCATCAAACAATATTATATGAAAATTGCAAAAATGTAATAAAAATTTTCAAAAAAAAATAAAAGAAAAATATGACTGAAATGCCAGCCTCACCTCTCCCTCCTTTATTATATCTTTCTACTATGAGAACTTAAAAAGTTGGGCTGGATGGAGAGCTCAGTGACTAAGAGTGCTTACTGTGCTTAGAGAAGACCTTGGCTTAGTTTGTAGCAGCCCATAATTCCCTGTTGGTCTAGTTCCAGGGGAATCTGACACCCTCCTCTGCCCTTTGTGGGCTCTTATATGCACGTGATGCACATGCAGAAAATAAGGCACACAAATACATACATAAATTAAACATAAAAAACTTAAAAGGTGTTGTTATGTAGATAGACCTCCCCAGTGAATCTAGGTGACAGAATTAGACTATGCACAAAATATATATTTAGTAATTAATGGTTTTCACTACTGTGTAGCTGACAAAAACATTGGAGAATTGTGGACTCTGTTACTGTTATGGCAAGATAAAAATAGAAAAGTCATCAAGATGATCTTTTTTATTTTATTTCTTATTAGGAAAACATATGCACATAAAATAAATCTCTGTATGTGAATTTATCTGTTGTTTGTGGCTGAATAACTGAGCACACCCAAGCTGACTAGTGTAAAGGAGGGTGTCATTGTTTCCCATGACCCAAGGGGTTCTTCAGCTGATTTTAGTATCCAACTGTTTTCACTCAGAGGGATCACTCAGCGCTAGTCTGGCCGAGACACTTGGGAGAGCTGTGTCCTCTCTGGATGTGTTCTTTCACCCTTAAGGGAGCTTTTCCAAGCTTCTTTGTTGGTTGCAGCAAGCACTGGTGTGTGAGCAAATCTATAGCTTCAGCATGCACATGATTGCTGTGGTCCACAATTAATGTGTCATGGGGCTATGACCCTGAGGGTGTGGTCACCAGGAAGCACGGTTCATTGAGAACCATTTATATCACTTTATACCCCAGTGGGAAAAATAACCACTGTGAAATAAAATTGTCATAACAAATGTATTTGAGAGGAATGTATCCAGACCATGTGCTTTTGTAGTGGGATGTCTTTCAGGTCAAAGAACTACTTTATACTGATATTAAAACAATTTCAAGAATGAATTTCAAAGCGACATAAGTGGTAAACTTTGCTCACTTTATATGCAATGGCAGGCTTGAGTGTCAGGGACAGAGACTGTATGTGAAACGGGCAGTTTTTCTGAGTGGTGTTTATTTTTTATTAACCTATAGGAGGACAAACACAGTTGACCTTATTAACGCCATATTCTAACAATTATATTCCATGATACTGACAAATACTGTGTATTTATAACTATAGAAGTAGGTTCATGCTGAACTGTTGCAATAAGCACAGTCACGAGAGTTCATTGAAATCCACACAAAAAGGCATAAAACATCAAGTGGAATGTCAGTCAGGCAAGTAGTATCTGGGGAAGGGGAGCTGTATTTGGAAGGAAAATATGGACAATTAATCACAAGGAATTAGTCCCAGACAGAAGAGGGTTGTCTTAGATGAATGCACCATAAAGAGAAAATATTAATAAAGAACAAAGTGGGGGAATTTTCTAGTAAGTTAAAACTGAAGGACAATATTAGTCTACCTTTGAGGTAAAAGTGGCTCCCTGGTTTTTATATATTGCATTCATGTGGACTAAATTACCATATGACTTATTAGCTTCTCTTACTAGCTTCCCTATCTAAGTTCTTTAGCAATTCTTGCTGACACACACATTTGCTTCTCTTTGAGATGGTTACCACCTCCAGTCAGGACAAACATTCAAGATGCCTGAGAGCCACCAAAGGAGAACAGTTGACACTGACCCCAGGGCCTTAGAAGCCCAGCCTCAGGAAGGAAAGCCTTCCCTCCCAAAGTTAAGGTAGACTGTTTCACAAAATAACCTGTCACAAATCATAATCAAAACATTTCCCCCACTTCATTTCAGCTGCTTTTTAAATTTTCTAGAGTAAATTTGTGTTGCTCACTGTCTTATTGAGTCACTGGTTTTACCACGAACATTATTTTATTTACCCAAATTTTCCCCAGCCATCTATGAATATTGAATCTTGGCCTCTGCCTAGATAATATCATTTATCCAGTTACAGAGATAGCCAGAGCTAGAATTAAAAAAAAAAGAAAACTTAACTGCTGACTCCAGAGCCATGCAATGACTGATTCTAAGGAAAATGCTTAGTTTCTACAATAAATCCCAGTACTCTGCCAGCCACAATGATGGCAACTCTGTATATTTTTCAGAACTAGCCTGCCACACACCCTGCTGTGCTGATTGTTCCAAATTAGAGATCGGCTGCTTCTTTGTGGGCATCCTGCTGGAACATATAGATTTTCTATTGAGCTGCGAGGGTTTTTCTCTAGTTTTGCACAGTAGCCAATTTAAGGAGATTGGAACAATATATGCAGTCTGCAGCATATATTGTCAGAATTGACATTGTCATATGAGAAGTTCTATTATAGCTTGGGGGAAAATATGATGGGGACAAAGTCATAACCCCAGTTATACAAAGTCAGTATGACTTGCAAGAGTATGGGTTAGGGGAACAGGAAAACCTTGCTGTGTTATCCAACCAAGCTAACTGTCTCTCCTGTTTTGAAGACAACATAGATACCAGGTAACCTCAGGGACAACATGGATTACAAATAATATGTGTAAAATGCTCATCATTGTATCTTATATATAAGATATGGCTATTTCTATTATGAGAATAAAAGAGAGCTGGTTTATAATCCATAGAAAATTATAAATCGTTAACAGCAATATTCAAAAATAGTCCCTGTTAAGGTTATTAGTGATCTTAATATTATGTCTCTTATGCAATCAAAACTAAAATAGTCTTTTTTTTAGGAAGTTTAACAGATTTATGACTTTTTTTCCACCTGTGCTAACATTTTTATGCTTCTCAGGGAATATCAATACTCAAAATCTTTTGCCTAAAGCGTATTTTTAATTTGCTTTTGGATAATTCAACACTATTTAAAAAGTGCTTTAATCATTTTCATTCAAAAAAAGTCCATTTCTCTCTGATCTTTATGCTGAGTATTTGGATAAAAGCCTGAGAAATTCATTACCAAAAAATACTGAGATACTGCCTACATAGGAAACAAAATGTAAATGTCTATATTGACTATATTGGGTATTCCCATCAGGGCCCCAAAGCAAAGACTGAATATTAATGAAATGAAAATTAAATCAAACTGTGTCTGAATATAGATGGCACAATATAAAGAGCCTGGAATGAGAATGGGAGCATCTTCACTTCTTTCATCCATGCACTCTTTATTCATTCATTCACTCATTCATTCAAAAGCACTCATGGAGCACCTGGATTGTGCTAAACGATATGAATGTTACACTGATTGTGACTAATGTGTTTCCAGTCTTCATGTAGTCTCTGTCTAGTGGGGAAGATGTCAGTATACAGATAATTGTGAGGAGCTAAGAAAGAAAAGCAAGATGTGCTGTGGGTAGTGCTAGAGAGTCAAACATTTGTACCCAGATATCCTTCGGTGCAAGTTCAACCACTGGAGTCTAGTCAATCTTTCTAGAGATCTTAAAGAAGATCTACTTTCCTTCACCCAGCAGTAATCAGTTGCTAATATTTCCTAGGCTAGGGTTGGGTCCTGCCACCCATTTCCCTCATTCTAGGCTAAGATTTTGCCTGATTGAATCAGCATGGGTCTTGTGCATGCTGTCACCATTTTGGCAAGTCCACACGAGCAAATTCCATTGGCCTTAAAGCTGCTCCCAAAATAACACAGGCTATTACCACAGACCTTGATTATGCCACAGAACTTGAATGTAATACCCATTGCTGAAGACAGGACATACTTTGGTCACAGGACATGGAACAATGGATCTGGAACTGACCTGGAAGCCTTCTTCCTGAAGCTTTCATAGTTTAGAGGATACTATGCAAGTTGCTAAGGGAGAAATTCAATCAATGGTCCAACTCAGTTCTAAAGCCTAATAACCACAAGGACTGGCATAGCAAACTATCTTTGTTGGTGCAGTAGTGACATTGTTACCTAGGGTGTAATCAGCAGCTATCTAATTGGGCTTAAAGTCCTCTCAATTGGAAGAAACTCATGGGTGGTACTGTAAATACAGCCAAACACACATGTGTAGAGAGGTCATAGATCTTAGAGGAAAACACCATCTCTGTCATATCTCTAGACAAATAAGATTTCTTACTATATTCTAAGTACGGATCCTTATAGTTACAGACAATTTTCCTATATACCACTCATCAAAGAAACTGCTTTTTGCAACAGATGGTGACTATTACAGAATTCCACAACTGGTCACACACAGAGGACACATGTTTGAGAGACTCCCAGTCCTAAGTGACGCATCTATAGTGGAACCTCTACACCTAAGGCTCGTGGATCACAGAAGAACAGGGAGGTAGAAAGAATACTAATACATCCCTCTTCCTCATCCAACAGAGTATGATACACACAGAAGGCCACAACTGCCTAAACTGTAGAGAATAAGAGACTGCAGGGCGCATGCACCTAGATAGGATGCCTTTATTAAACCTCACCCACCCATGGCTCAAGGACCATTGCAGAAGAGGGGGTGGAAAGATTTTAAGAGTCAGAGTTAGTGCATGAACATAAGAAAGATTTATGTTTAATACTCTCAAAATTATTGCCTTTGTATTTTTCTTCAGGAAAATCGACCTCAAAGAGTCTATAATCCTTTAACAGAATGTCTCAAATTCCTAAAAATCAGAATAAACTTATTTACATGAAGGTTCATTTGGCATTAAGATTAGACAAGATTATCTGATTCAATCCAGGCCTGTGGTGCATCTTCCCCTGTGAAGAGAATCAAGTCAACTTCTGCCCGATGTACAATTTTGCTTTAGGCAAAGAGTACTCTCTTTTGAAGACACTTGGATTAAGTTTGGTCTGTGTGGCTCTGCCTCAACGAATTGACTTACTCATTTCATTTCATTTTGAAATTCTTGGAATTGCTTTTTTTTTTTATGTGTATGAGTGTATTGCCTGCATGTATGTGAGTGCACCAATGTCGTGCAATGCCGTGGAGGTCAGAAGTGGGCTTCAGAGTCCCCTGGAACTGGAATTAAGGATGGTTCATAGCTGCCATGTGGGTTCTGGGAATTGAATCTGGATCCACTGCAAGAGCAGTCAGTGTTCGTAACCACTGAGCCATCTGTCTAGCCCCAGAATTGCTTTCTAAATTTATTGTTACTTTAATATTTGTTTATTTTTATTTTATGTGTATGAGTGGTTCATCTGCATGTGTGGAAGTGCACCATATGTGTGCAATGCTTGTGAAGCCAGAGGAGGGTGTCAGATTGCCTGGAACTGGAGTTATCAACTGTTGTTAGCCACCATGTGGTGCTGGGAACTGAACATGGGTCCTCTGCAAGGGCAGTCAGTGCTCTTATCTGCTGAACCATCTCTCCAGCCCTATTTATTTATTTATTTATTTATTATATTTATTTATTTAATTAATTTGTTTGTTTATTTGAGGCAGGATCTCTCTGGTCTGGAACTCCCTATGTAGATCTGGCTGACCTAGATCTCACAGAGATCCACCTTCTTCTGCCTCCTGAGTGTTGGGACTGAAGGTATGTGCCACCACACCCAGCTTTTAGTGTTGCTTTAAAAGAAATAAGCATTCACTAACCTGCATATGAAATATGTATAATTAATTTGTTTGTTTATTTGAGGCAGGATCTCTCTGGTCTGGAACTCCCTATGTAGATCTGGCTGACCTAGATCTCACAGAGATCCACCTTCTTCTGCCTCCTGAGTGTTGGGACTGAAGGTATGTGCCACCACACCCAGCTTTTAGTGTTGCTTTAAAAGAAATAAGCATTCACTAACCTGCATATGAAATATGTAAGCAAGGTATGTTTAGAGAACCTTAGCCTTTTATCTTTGTAATATGCCTTCTTTGATGACTGTCTTTACACATTTTTCTATTGAGGTACATAGCAAATAGTGTTCTATATACTGTCTTATTTATGTCCTCTTAAGATAGTTGGGAAAATACAGAATAAGGTATTTCTAGTCTTCATAATTGCATAGTACTGAGTGGTATAAATGTATATCATTCAACTAGCTCTGGAACTGATATACTGTTGGCATGTTTCATCTTTAAGAATAGTTTGGCAATATCCTAATTTTTTGCTTCCATACTGGCTTTGAAATAGGATTTCTTTTTACACAAAGCCTTACCAGCAACATATAGTGTCCAACTTTCTGGTTTTTACTCAGTCTGGTAGGAGACAGCTGATACTGCAGAGTACTTGTGAAACTTCACGCCTCTTTATCAGTGCTCACAAGCAGTTGGGCATCTTTTTCCATGTTCAAGGGGCAGTTGCATTTCTCTTTCATGAAATGTCTGGACATCTATATGTCCCTATGCTCTGCCCGTTTTTCTATCTGTTGCTTTTTTCTGTTGTAAAAGTTTTTGAAATATTAAGAATATTAATACCAGATCAAAAATATGTGTTGAACATGTTTTATGATGTTTTTCTATATCCAAGGCTTTACATTTTTATTTAGTCTAAATTATTAATGATTCTTTTATTGCATCTTGGTTGTAAGTGTAGCTAGAAAACTTTTTCTCAGCCCCAAGTAATAGAATGTGGCCATGTTTTCTTTTAATACTTGAAATGATTTTGTAATTTGCATTTAAAATTTTAATCTATTTAGAACCCATCACAGTGTACACAGATGTAAGGAACAGGTTCAATTTTTGTCTCCTGTTTTTCTATCCAGTTATTTTGATACCACTTATTAAAATGTCCATATTTCCCCAAGGCACTTAGGCTACGGCTCTTAAAACTACTAAATTAGTTCTATTTACATATTTTTCAATTCTGTTTCATCGACCTGACGGCTTGTTCTTGCTCTAATTCTGTGCTGTTTAAATTTTATAACCCCTATAATCCATATTTGAATACCTAGCATAGCGAAACATTTCCTAATTCTAGTTGCTTTTAGTTTTAGCATTTTCATGGTACTTTTTTTCTTGAGGATCTCATGCAGTCCAAGGTGTTGATGAAACTGCTGTGTTGCCTAGGGGACCATGACCCTCCGGATTCTTCTTCTCTGTGCTAGAGTTGCAGGTGTGCACCATCGTTCTTGGATCTTCCTGACTATTCTTGTTCATTTTTTCTTTGAATAAACTAGAGTAAATTGGTCTAAAATAATATAGAATGAAAACGAGAATTGGAATTATTTGGTATTTTGTTATAGAAATTTTATATTTATAAGCTAGACTATCCAAACTATTTGTTTGCTCCTAAGTCCCCAAATCCAACCACACTGCTCCTGTCAAAGTCGCTATTTCCGTGTTTCTAAATCTAATGGCTAAGAGGAGGAAGAGGGAAAAGGGACAAGAAGATGAACCTGAAGGACATTATATGAACAAGTGGAAAAGTCACAATAAACACATCTTTTATAATCAGTGTGTGCTGAGACATTTTTTTAACTTAAAAAAGAACTTTGCTGAGTATTTTGATCAAATTCACACCCACTCCCTCCTCTCCAACACCTCCCATACCTCCCCATCACTTTTTTCTGACCACTTCCTGTACTTTCTTTCTTTCTTCTTTCTTTCTTTCTTTCTTCTTTCTTTTCTTCTTTTCACCTTCCTTCGAGCACCACACTGAGCACCAGTTGCCGGGGATTCGAACCAGTGACCATTGGGTAAACATTCCCCCTTCTGAAGAGGTAACCCTAAAATTTTGGGGGGATTAGATAACATTCCCAAATACTTTTGACATTTTTGGCCTTTGGAACAGAGTATGTTGCTAAAAGGCCCAAGGACATTTTCACTTTTAGCCAAGAAACTGGCTACTTTTCTTTGGGGTTCTTTTACCCTAACTGCCTAGCCAATTCCTACCTCCTATTCTTATCACACCATCCTCTGAAGAGGTTACCCAAATTGCCAATAGGGAATAGGGACACAGACCACTCTGGCTTCTTCAATGATGAACAGGGACACAGGGTGAGGCAATTGGGAGTACTCCTTCAGTGGGTCTTTCTAAAAGACTTCCAAATTGAATAACTCTTATCTGTAGGGCTAAGAAAATGTCCTTGACTGGTGAATATGGAAAGGGAAGGAGAAGTAAAGGCAAGAGTAGTTAGCATCACAAATTTTAGACAGGGAAGCAGAAAAAAGTCAAAACAGGGCAAATTTCAAAGATTCATATCAGAGTCCATTGGGATTTCTTGACGAGAGCTTTCAATAGAATTCCTCTACTGGGTTCCTCCTCATTTTTCTTTGGTCTGGACCCTAGAGTGATGGACTCAGGATTTCTTTTCAGTCACTTTATAGTTGTTGGGGTGGTTAGAATCAGTGTCAGTTCCCTCTCAAAGGCTTCTAGATGGGGTAAAAAACAAATTTAGCCATCATGTTAGAATCATAGTGGGTTATCTCCCTTTAGCTGAGACATTTTAAAATCTTACCAAAAATTCAGCTGTGGATTCTCAGTTGTCATTTGAGTTGCTATCCTTTCCTCTCACTGGGAATACTTTCTCTACTCTATTTCCAATGCAATCCTTGCCTTCTACCATCTAGAATCCTCTTCTCATTTTTCTTTTCTTGTCCCTCATTATCTTTTAGGTCCACAGGGAGTCCTATTATTTAACATTTATAATAGAAATCAGTATTTAGAATTTTCATTTCTATCTAAACTCACTTTTTAAAAAGCTATTTCATCATGGGTTGACATGATGTCTATATGTTGGAGTCGTAAATTCTCATTTCCTTGCTCAGGCATCTCCACCCATTTCCATTGTCTCATATCTGCCTAGCTTCATCCAATGTGTGATAGTTTACATCATGTCCATTTACATGTCTAATATGTCATTCAAAATTAACACACTCAAACTGAAACGCTCATCTTCTTCCAATATAATATGTCAATCTTACTTCTTTTCTTTAACTCATCAGTAACAAATCTTTTCTTTAAATTGTTCAGGTCACAGATGTTGGAAACATTGTTGCCTTTTTGACTAACTTCACCCTAGGACAAGCCACCACCATCTCTCTTAGACTAATGATACAACTTATTTGGTCTCCGGCGTTCAACCTTACCTTGTACTATATTCTCAAAGTAGTCGTTATACCGTGAGTAGACAAGTCAGGTCATGTTATTTATTTTTTCAATGTCTGTCATTTTTCTCAGTAAAATGAAACACATGATTTCTCAAACCCTTGCTATTTCTCTGAATTCACCTTCCTCTATTCCCACTATTCTGCATCAACCACTTAAACACTGACAGGAACTTTGTCAGCATTTGTACATGAACTTTTGTTAACATTATCCATCCTTACATTCTTTTAAAAGATGTTTTATGTATTATTTTTATATTTTTATGTGTACAAATGTATTGCTTGCATGTATGTAAATGCATCTGTGTCATTTTGTGCAATGCCCACGGAGGTCAGAAGAGGGCATCGGGTCCCTTGGAACTGGAGTTATAGATGGTTGTTAGTTGCCATGTGGGTTTTGGGAGCCCAACCCAGGTCCTCTGCAAGAGAAGCCAATGCTCTTAACCACTGACCCATCTCATCCTTACGTTCTTATGTCCTGTAAATTTTTCTCAAGTATGAGAACATTTGGCCAAGTTGGCAATCATAAGATATCACACTGCATCTCTTTTACTTGGTGAAATAGCTTGTTTAAGTTCCTCTTGAAAACTCTTGTATCTCTGGCTCATCACTTTACAAGCCGTGCACATAAGGTCAGCTATATGCATGGAGGTTACTCAGCCATGTAACTTGTATTGTCTGAAGGCCCCTCGGAAAGAGACTCTTCCTCACGTTATCAGGCACATTTTGTTCTTCTCTCACTGCTTCAGTTGGTGAAATTTTCTTTTCTTTTCTTTTTTTTCAGTCAGTGAAATTTTCACCTTTGAAATTTTCTTCTAGATGTAAAAGAAGGCTTTCTCAACTCAGATGCTAGTCTTTGTTAGTTTCTCAATTTTTTTAATAGAGGAAGAATCTGAAGAAATTGGATCACAGGATACTATCCTTTGTAGTGACGAAAAGGAAAGATTAAGAATTTGGAATCTTATTTGCCTTGTTGTCAGTAATTCTCTGACAGAAGGAATGATGGGAAATTCAGCCACCTGTATGGGGTTCTAGAAGAGAAAGGTTTTGCAAATGGAGCCATACCAGATTTAGAACAGCAGTTTCACTTCTTTTCTAATGTGTCTAAAGGTGAGCTCGAGCAAACATGAGATGTAATGTTTTCCTTGGATTACACAAACAGAGGAAGCTTTGGGACCAAGAAAAGTGTAAAGTAGTTAGCCTTCGGGTAGGAAAATACCTGAATTATTGAAATCAACATCAGCTCATTTTCTTTTAGTGTACGAAATGAAAATCAAAATTCAGAACATTAAATACTATGGAAAAACCCCTATATATCAAGTAAATGACAAGCTGAATTTCAATGACTTTAATTTTAATGTTCATGGTAGAATTGTCAAGCTAAACAGAAAGAAAAGATTAATTCCCTCAGGCAAATGTTAATGTTCTCAAGACTTCCAACAAGGATATACATAAAAAGGTGAAGAGAGGTTAATAATTGTATCATGATAATCCTTTAAGCTGGAATGTGCCTACCAACCTCTTAAATGGATGAGTTTCACTGAATGTGAGAGTAGATTCCAATTAGACTTGATGTTAGTTTGCATGCCTTAAAGCCACAACATACTGTGTAAGTATATGAGAAATAGTCTTATACCCAAAGTATAAAAAGTGCACTATCTCAACATAACAGCATTAGAGGGAGGGCTGGGAGTGAGTTTGACATTGTTTGGTAAGCTTCAAAGGAGATTGGAGGATCCGAATGAGTATGAGCTCACAGATGGTGAGATGGATTGATAGGGTCATTCAGGATGTAAAAATATTTTTTGTGCGTCATATCTATGCAAACTTGGGGAGGATACTCATAAAGAATGTAGTTAGTATCCCTTACAAATTCATCCACTGTCTTTCAGTGATGAGATGCTTTTGTTATCTCTTAGGTAATTTAGCAGAATGTGCTCCTTGAGGTCATGTGAAACCTTTCAATAGTTTAAGACTGAAAGAGCACTTTCATCACTGTTTCTTATAACTAATTTGGTTAGTTGATCCAATGAGTTTAGTTACACTTCCTTACAGTAGACAAGCACCAGTGACTATAATACTGAAAAAGAGTGTCTCTCCTTCCCTCAGTAACCAGATTGGCTATATATCCTCAAAGAGGGGGCAGGGCCTTTTAAGCCCCTCGTCACCCTTGATCTAATATTAAGAGGCTCAGTGTGCAGGTCTTATGCAGGTGACCATAGCTACTGAGAAGTCAAGAGTGCAATGACCATGCTATGCCAAGAACACAGCATTACACCACACACCACCACTTCTTTTGGTTCTTAAATTCCTTTTTACTCTTCTTTTTCAAATTTGTTTTTTCTTTTGAGACTAGGTTTCACATAGCACAGACTGACCTCAAACTCACTATATAACTGAGACGTGACCTTAAATGTCCAGTTCTCCATTCATCTCCCAAGTGCTGGGATTATACCACCATGCCTAGTTTGTTTGTTTATTTGTTTACTTATTTATTTACTTATTTTTTCACTCCACATTTGTTGAAAGAGGTAGTGGCAAAAGTGATTAAAAAGTAAATTTCTGGGGGCTGGAGAGATGGCTCAGTGGTTAAGAACACTGGCTACTCTTGCAGAGGACCTGGACTCAGTTCCCAGCACCCACGCAGTGGCTAACAACCATCTGTTACTCCAGTTCCAGGAGATCTGATGCCCTTTTCTTGTCTCCATGAGCATTGAATGCATGGGTGTACTTACATTCATGTGTGCAAAACATTCATACACATTAAATAAAAATAAATGAGCAATTAAAATATTAATTACATTAATTAAAATATTTAAAAAAGAAGTTAAATGTCTGTCTTAAAATGTATGATATGCCTTTGTTGTCTTTTTTGTTGATTGTCATTGATTTATTCTGAGTCTTTTAGAAGTGGTAAGATATTCAATTGGATAAGAGATAGTGATGGGGCTGAAGAGATGGCTCAGCAGTTAAGAACACTGGCTGTCTTGCAGAGGACCTGGGTTTGAGTCCCAACACCCACATGGAAGCTAACAACTATTAATAACTCTAGTTATAGGGGGAATCCAACACCTTCTCCTGACCTATACAACACAGGTGCACTTACACACATGCAGGCAATACACGTAAACACATAAAATAAAAATAAAATAGAATATATTTTAAAAAGAGGTAGTGAAATTAGTGGAAGAAGAACAATTCTCTGAGTAACTTGGAATTTGTTTGGTGCAACTGTTATGTGAGCATCAGGATCTAAAACCACTCTAAGGAAAAGTGTTATGCTAATAAGAAGCTGTATAGCTTTACTTTATTGTAGCAGCTTATATCCTTTGGCTATTTAACAAATTCTTTATCTTTGAAGCATCTTTAACTTGAATATGTAAAGAATTAGACTATATTAACTTCCCCAGAAGCCTTATATTACAGTAAAGTAATTGGTATGTGACTCTCTGGCCGAATAGTTGTTGCCAGAGGTAGCCCATTACTTATGCTAAGAACCAACCAAATAATATACAATTTTCAAATTGCATTTTAGATTACTAATAAATCCCCAGTTTTCAGACAATTCCATAGTATATTTCTTCTTCTTTTTAAAACAGTGAAGTCACTGAAGATATAGAATTAAGTAACTTACTCAGGAGCAGAAACACAGTAAATGATAAATCAAAGCTGCAAGCCCTGCTATTTGAACCTGAAATATTTCTTTATGATGCTCATCTCAAGAATAAGAGGACATGATCATTAAAATGTCTGTCCAAGTTCCTTATGTGTCATCCATAAAGTGCAAGAACTTCCAAGAAATTGTCTCTGATTAATGTCAGTAAGGTGAACATAGAGGCAATGAGATATTCAACACGTGGCACAAACATCTGAGGGCAGTCAGTTACATGGTAAAATATGTAGGGGTCACCCTTTCCTTTCCAGCTATTACCTTTCAGGGGCTCCTGAATAATATGACTAAATTTCATGTAATATATGTTAGAACATTTTCAAAGACTGTTCTTTAAAGGAGAGTTTTGAGTTAAGGTTTAGCATAGTCTATGGCTTCCAAATGCCAGCACTGTTTCAAAAAAATCATCCACTGAATTGTTCTTTAAAAATTTATGTGAAGCTGAGAATCTTTCACCAACACTAGCTGATTTTTTTAAAACAAAATTATTTAGAATCACTAGTTGTTCGGGGGACAAGTAATGATAATTTTATATGACATACAGAAGCCCAGGGGAAACATAAAATAAGATGCTGTCTTCTCTGGGTTAGACACAGGGGGGTTGAGGGAAGCAGCATTTGAACTGAGACACAAATGGAGACGAGGAGATAGTATCTGTGGAAAGAAGAGTCTACGAGGTAAAGATAACTGGCAGTAGGGTTGGGAGTTAGGAGAATCTTGGCTGAAGGAGCTAGCCAGAGGCCAGAACAGTTGGAATTTAGACCAGAGTAAGCACAATTAGTGATGGTGGTGTAGAGTTAGCAAGGTCCTGTCAAATAAGTATAGAACTTTGTGAGTATTGGGATGGAGAGATGGCTCAGTGGTTAAGAACATTGGCTGTTCTTGCAGAACCAGGGTTCGAATCCCAACACCCACATGGCAGCTAACAACTGTCCATAACTCCAGTCCCAGGGGATCTGACAGCCTCTTCTGTCCTCCACAGGCATTGCATAACATGGGTGCACTTACCTACATGCAGGCAATACACACAAACACATAAAATAAAAATAATAAAATATTTAAAAAAACATGGAGTGAGTAATGACTTTGTATACCTTCAAGACTACTGTGCATGTTTTGTGGGGAAAAGCTGAAGTGGGACTGGAAACCATTCAAGATATTATGACTGTGTTCTAGAAGAAGATGGTGGTCACTCTGAACAGGGAAAAGACAGAGAAGACAGGAGGTGGCAGAGGACATGATAGACTTACAGAATTGGTTGTAATATAAAGCAAGATCCAAAGATAATGTACATTAGTGATGGTGCTATTTGCCAAAATGAGGAAGCCTGAGACAGAAATTGGGACTGAGTTTGGTTTGAGAAGCTTACCCAAGGAGGACCTTTCCATATGTTAATTTGAAGTGCAAGGAAATTATTCCTGAGCATAATCATCACAGTTAAAGCCAGTGAGTTGGGATGAGACCACCTTAGGTGCTAGTGTGGAGAGACACAAGGCAAGAAGAGCAAAGCCTTGGGGCACTAAGTGTTCAGAAATTGGGTGAAGAAAAGAAAAGACACCCATTATAGGAGCTAGATGAGGGTCAAGGATGAGAAATGTACATAAGTCTGTGTTCCAGAACAAAATGACCAAGCTGGGCATTTCAAGGAGGTGGTAATTGGGAGTTTTGGATGTTCCCAAGCAGTCAAATATGAAGAAGAATGAAGATAAAACACTGGGAGAGGTTTTGTGTAGGCCATTAATTAACTTGACAAAACATGTTTTAGTAGTGTGTCTGAGATGAAATCATCATTGGGAAGAGTTCTAGATAGAATGAGAGTGTGTCACCAGAGAATCAAGGAGTCAGAATAAGTGAAGTTATTTTGATTTTTTAGGGGGATAAAAAAGACATTAGATTTAAGAAACAAATTAAGATGGAAAAAAGCCATAACACCTTTGTACACTGGTATCCAGATCTAGTAAAGAGAAAAGATAGTAAGGCAGATTACTGTCAGGATACTTAAAGTGGTGAAGCCTTTGGGCAGAGGAGAGGAGAAGGATTCTAGGACATCAGTGGAGGTAGTAGTTTAGACACAGGTATATTTGGTCTATCCTACAGATAGTGTAATACAGAGGATGAAGAAGATGTCTAGTAAGAAAGCCTTCATCTGTGTGTGGGAAAGTGGCAGGGAGAGAGTAGGAGGCATATTTATCCAAAGAAGTTAATGAATTGATTAAGCGAGTGTAGGTGGACTATAGGCATTGATGAGAGTTCCTGGGGATAGAAATGGTCTGGAATGAGAAATGACAAATTATAAACTTGAGTCTAATTTGGGCAAATATCAGCATATGAGTAAATCCAATATAGTGGTGTGATGGTCAATACTGGTTGTCAGCTTGACAGAATCTAAATTCACCCAAGAGACAAACCTCGGGGCATACCTGTGAGGGATTATCTAAATTAGGGTAGATTAGGGTAGATTCGGTTAGGTTAACCGAAGTGGGAAGAGCCATTCAGAATGTGGACAGCACCATCTAAGCAGCAAACCAGATATAAGGAGGTCCAAGGAAAAAAACTTTTGCTTTTCAAAGCCTGCTTGCCTTTGCATCTTGCTGGTGAGTTCATCTACCCTTTTTTTGCTGCTGCAGCTGCTACTGCTGACTGCCATTCTCTGCTAATGTCAGAACCCAGATTCTTTAGTCTTCTAACATGGACTGAAACTCTCCAGGTGTTCAGTGCTACATTAAGATTCCTGGGGCATTTGGCCCTGTGCTCTGGGCAGCTACCAGATTTTCCAGTTCTCCAGAGAAGACAGTCACCATTGAACTTCCCAGACAGTACTGTGGAAGCCAATCAAATAAATCCCCATTTACTATATATTCTTTGCATCAGCTGTTCTTCTAGAGAGCCCTGATTAATATAGAGTCCTAATTAAAGAGTCTGGAAGCTGTGGGACCTTAGTAAGAATCATACTTGAGACTGGAAAAATGGCTGTTATTTTCCCAAGTAATTTTCTGATGTGGAGGACACCCCGTGTAGATACAGACCGTAGACTCTTTCTTGCTCAAAACATCATGTGATATTACACTTGCTGTTGAGTCAAGGCAATTGGTATTTAGAATAGGACACAATTTCATTCAAGGAGCACTATTTCTAGAAACTGAAACAAAAGCCCAGCTTTCTAGACTGGAGCCTATGAGGATGAGAGAAGTCCATACTTGTTGCTAAGTAGAGATCTTAGTATCTGCCATATATCCCTGCTCACTGGATACAGAATTCAGTGTAGCACATCTTGTGTCGGGCCAGGACTTCAGAATACATTGATGTCCTTCTAATGGTCAGATTAGGCCTCTAAATGAAGGGTAGAGATAGTGAGATAAGTGGACCAAAAGAAGCCAGTATTGAAAAGAGGGTTTTGAAGAAGTGTCTAGATTCAAGAGTTCACAACTATCTATCTGAACTGAATGACCACTCTAAATTTAGCAGAAACAGTCAAACGCTTTAAAGATAAAAATGAAATTATAGTGTGAGGTTGATGCTATGTTTTCATTCTGCTACTGTTTTTAGGAAATAAAAACTTGGGTTTCAACTGAAAACATGCACACCCATCTACAAAAATGATATTTGTTGGTTAACTAAATGAAAGTGCATATGTACCATGTTGGGTCCATTGATAGAGGTCATCAAGTGGCAGCGAGTACAGTGTCCTTAACTGTCATTTTATGATCAGTAAGTAAAGCCAATAAAGTTCCTGTTTTTTTTAAATCAGTCCTCCATAAAAATGGAGTGTTAGTTGTCAGATGATAACTAAGCAAAGGAAATTCTGCAAGGAGTGAGGATATAGTTGTCCATAAACTGTTCCCAGTGGTCAAGCTCAAGCAATGTCAGAACAAGACATTTCTTTATTATTTGGGTAATTAACGCACTCATTATGAAACAGCTTTCAAATATCAAGTGCCTTAAATGAGTTTTGTACAGATGTTGGGAGCTTATTCAATTTGAGTTCAAATCCTGTGGGAGCTACTAAGAGTTCAAGTATTTTACAGTCTTGATTTCAGGAAACCAAGTCAAACAGCATGGAAGACTAATGTGGTACCAGACATTGTGCCACTCTGCCCAGTGTTGGAAAATATTGGGCTCTTCCATAGCCTCACAGTATGTCTCTATTTGGTCTTGGGTTTGAGGTCACAGTGATACCTTCATCCCATCCTCACGGGATGACAATGTGTGAGTTTATAACTTCCCGTACTTTGTCAGTAGATGCAGTGTTGAATGATGAGCTCCTTGTAAGAAATTGATGATAAATCTCAACTCTATTTTATAACTCCTTAGATCAACATCATGAAATTGATTTACATGCCATGGGTTGCAGTACTTGTGGAAGTCAGAAGAGGGCATCAGATCCCCTGGAGCTGGAGGTATAGGTTGGTTGCAAGCTCCACAGGGTGGGTGCTGGGAACCAAACTTGATTGTGCTTGGATGTGCTCTTAACTGCTGAGCCATCTCTCCAGACCCTCAGGAAGTTTTCTTAAGCATTCTATGGCAAATAACAATAAACTAAAATAATTCTCTTCCCCTCCCACATAGATGCTATATGTTCTCCCTGCCATATAATTTGCTGTGTAGACAGACTGTCTAGCTCCTAATTTAGTGGCATCGAATTGAAATATTATTGATATTAAGACTGATTTTATCAAATACCATATAATATTTTTTCTTTTTTGCTTGTTTGTTTGTGTACTGTTGGGAATCAAGCCCAGGGCTTTGTGAATGCTAGCCAAGCACTCTGCCACTGAGCCATAACCCCCTGTAGTTTTTTTCTAACAGTATTATGACAGATTAATGTTGAGTACTTTCCAAAAGAAGAAAAAATTACTTATCAAAAATAGTGAACACATGCACAGTCAAGAAACTAAAGTTGACAGAGTAGGTATAAAATATTTTCATCACAGAAATGATTATTATGTGAGGTAATTTATATTTTAATCAGGTACATTTATGTTTTCCACAAAGTATATATTCTTCAAATTCTTATGGTATACAGAATAAATGATATAATCCTACATGTTGATCTGAAAAACATTAATGTTTAAATTTTAAACAAAGAAACAAAGAATTTCAATATAAAAATATAATACTTAAAAAACATTCACATTTTAAGTCGTAAAGCACCACGTTACAGTAACTTCGTCTGTTTCAGTATGCTTTGTGGTCCAAAATGTCTCCTTATGGCCCTTGTGTGAAAGGCCTTATCCTCGGCCTGCCCTGCTGGAAAGTGCTGGGAACAACCACAACTGTGCAGGGAAATACAGCTACGGTCTCCCGGGTGAAAGGTGACACTAGGACCCCAGCACTTCTTTCTTTTCACTTCCTGCCACTAATGTGAACACCACATGCTTCTGCTATGATGTGCTGCTTTGCCATAGACTCAGAGCTATGGGATCAATGGTCATGGCCTGAGACTCTCAAAACTGTGAGAAATAATAAACCTTTCTTCCTTATAAGTTGATTATCTCAGATGTTTTATTATCATCATGGAAATCTAATTAGAATTATGTAGCTATATTTTATTTTACTTTTAAATTTTATTTATTATTTTTAATTTTTGTCTTTTTGAGACAAGGTCTCTCTGTATGTTGACGTCTCTATGTAGACAAGGTTGGCCTCGATCCCACAGTGATCTGCCTAACCCTACCTTCTGAAGGCTGGGATTAAAGGCATGAATTACCTCTCCTGGCTGTAGTTATATTTTAAAAGAGATTTTAGCTATAACTTGGCTGACTCGATTATTTGGTGAAATGCACACTCATGCACATATTTGACACCTCTTGGACATAAAAGAATCTGTTAGTGGATAGTTTTTAATACATTGGGTATTTGAGTTAGAATATAGATTAGTGAGTTCAATTGTTGCTGGTGTGCTCAGCTGTATTACATGTTTATTATTTATTTATTTATTTATTATTTAATGTGTATGTGAGTGTGTTGCATGTATGTGTGTAAGTGCACCTCTGTCATGCAATGGCCGCGGAGGTCAGAAGAAGGCATCAGATTCCCCTGAAACTGGAGTTACAGATGGTTGTTAGCCACCATGTGGGCACTGGGAAGCAAACCCAGGTCCCTGCAAGAACAGTCAGTGCTTTTAACTGCTGAGCCATCTCTCCAGCTCTCATTTTTTTTTAATTTAAAAATTAGAGTGGCCAGGCAATGAGATGGCTCAGTAGGTGGTTTTGAAGAAAAAAAATATTTTCTTTTATTTTGAGCATCATCATGAATAAGTGACTGAGTGGGTTTCTTTGCAAAGAATTTGAAAATTCACTTTTTGGCAGTCTATAAGCTAACAGTAGCAATAAAAGACACTTAGCATCTCTGGGCCCTAGTTTCCCTATGTAAACATAGTAAGACTGATCCTTTGAGATTCTTTTGAGATTGAACTAAAATTCTATGGACTAATAAAGTCAGGCACAAGATTTTGTTGAAAAATAGGAGTTAGCATCAGACTATATCAACTGCATTATGAATAGCTTTAAATAATAAGGGATACATATTTATCTGATGAAATGTGGTATGTGGGGTGTGTGGTGGTGGTAGTGATTGTGGTGGTGGTGGTGGTGGTGGTGGTGGTGGTGGTGGTGGTGGTGGTGATGGTGGTGTGTGTGGTATGCACATATGAGTATATGCAGAGATTAGAGGAGGACCCTGCACTCTCCACCTCAGGGTCTCTCACTGAGCCCAGAGTGAGGCTAGCAGCCAGTAAGCCCTAGCAATCCTCCTGCCACTGCCCTCCCATAGTGCCAGGGTCACAGATGTACTTGCCCATGCCTGGTTTTTTTTATATGGGTACTGGTGATTCAAAATCAGATCCTTGTGCTTGTAAATCAGGTATTTTAACCTAGCAGACCACCCTACTGTCTCTGAAATGCGCTTAATGACTGAATATTAGACAACTAAAATATTAGAACAATATCTACCCTTAAGATGACCTTTTCCTTGTCTTTTTGAGACAGGGTCTCCCTAAAGCCTCAGCTGGCGTGGAACTCACTATGTAGATCAGGCTGGCCTTCATCTCACAGATAATCCACCTGCCTCTGCCTCCCAAGTGCTGGGATAAAGTTAATTTTTTCATCTTCCTGAAATCAAGGGGTAGAACTGCTTGCTACAGAGGGAGATGAAAGAATTCTTACTCAAGGTATGTTTACTTTAAGGATCAAATACTAATCCAGATATCAGATTAGACATTACTTCTTCTAAAGTGACTTTTTAAGATAAAAGAACAATGTACATGGAAGACAAGATTAT
Organism: Nannospalax galili; assembly: GCF_000622305.1. Taxonomy (NCBI): domain Eukaryota; kingdom Metazoa; phylum Chordata; class Mammalia; order Rodentia; family Spalacidae; genus Nannospalax; species Nannospalax galili. The sequence goes on from NW_008350535.1 coordinate 739,878, forward strand.
CTTATTAAATATTCAATACAACAGATTATTGATTACAAAGCCAGCTCTTGCCAGTTTCAGAGGTAATTCTATACACTTAACTCATTGATTCTTATAATGTAATAGTGATGGAAACTGCATATATTAATATTTCTGTTTTATAGCTGGAGATAATGAGATATAGATGGAGAGGAGTAAAGTCCGTGCTTAAAAGAGATCTACAAGGGATGTAGATAGGTCAGCTTCTATATTCCTCCCAGATCCCTCGCATATGCCTCTGTGTGTGTGTGTGTGTGTGTGTGTGTGTGTGTGTGTGTGTAGGCTAAAGAACAAGAGATTCAGTCTTAAGGTCTCCCAACTCCAAGAGTCCTGTGTTGGTCTGCAGCTGCCTTTGCAGCTGTTAGTCAAATCATAGCTATATTTTACTTCAAAGACAAGATTGAAGGGTTTTAAGGTGTAATAATTTCTTCTTGCTTGGAAACATGGCTTGTTTTTTCCACTTGACACAATGTAGAATCACCAGGGAAGATAGTCTCAGTGGGGGGTTGCTACATCAGGTTGGCCTGTGGACATGCTTATGAGGGACTTTTCTTAATAGATTATTTGAGGTGAATGTGGGCAGCACCATTTCATGGCCTAGGCCTAAATAGTACGAGCTGAAAAAAAAAATGAGCTGAATAGTACGTATGTGTGCATGCATTCATTTCTCTTTGCTCTTGCGGAAAGGTGTGACTGACCGCTCCAAATCCCTGTTCCCTTGGCTTCCCTGCAGTGATACACTGTAGCCTGCAGTTGTGAGCTGAAATAGGTCCTTTCTCCCCTATGTTGCCTTGTGTCAAGGTATGTTGTAACAGTGTCAGAAATGAAACTAGAACGTACATAAAGTCGGACATTAGACACATCTGATTTGAAGACTGTTATCCCTACAATAAAATACACAATTCTCTTCTTGAATGGTCAGATTTATATTATTACATGAAACACAAATGAAGGGTGTTCATGTTGCTAATATCACTTTTCTGCTAGAAGAGTTCTTATATTGAAACAGGACCCCCGCTCTCACTCGTCTCCTTATTTATTTCCATTTTCCCTTGCTCTTCCCAAGAGACCTCTTTCAGTCATGGGTCAGAGACACCCCTCGTACTTCTCCACGTCTGCCCTAGAAGACAGGCATTCTTTTCAGGTTTTGTTGAGCTCACACACTTCAGCTTCAGCATGAGGCTGGGTGCAGCTTTGCCACCCACTCTTTCCTGACTCTGCAGGAGCCTGGTGGGCTGTTTTCTCCAGAGTTGATGAGATTTCCCATTCTAGCTCCATTTTCCCGACTCCCCGTTAGTGCTGCTGCCTTCCTCAGAGAACTGCCACAGCTGGCACAGGTGAATGTGAGTGTTCTTAAAGATGTGTGAAGCACCCTGTGTGTAGCACCCTGTGAGGAAAGCTTATATATACTGTGAATATGGGACAAGGCTGCCTTATCTTGGAATGAACATTCCTGAACTGTTTATTCTATGGAGTATTTGAGAAATTACAGACGTGGATCACATAAGTCCCAAGCCATCAACTATGAATGTGCCTGAGCCATCCAGAATGGAATAAACGATTCCTATGAAGAAACTTGTGGTTCCAAACATTCTTCTATCTGGGGATATGTTGTGCCAAATTTATCCTGGTAATCTATCTATGTATGCATGCATATTTAAATAGATATGCATGCAGCCATGTGCTACATAAAGTGATATTTTACGAAATGATGGTCTACAATACTGATGGTAGTCTTATAAGATTACAATGTAGCTGAAAACTCCTATCGCCTAATTAGGTACAATTTTATTAAACATTTTTATGTATATATTTAGATACACAAACACTTGCTATTGTGGTACAATTGCCTACAGCAATCAGGACATTAACATGTTGTACAGGTTTATGACTGAGGAGCAATAGGCTATATCATATAGGTTTGTACTAGTATACTCTGGGGTCATCACAGACTAATGAAATTGCCTAAGTGTGTCCTTATAAGATGATTATATGTGCAAAGAAGTGAACTTTCAAATATATAAATACATATACATTGTTAGTTACTTTTCTGTTGCTATGATAAAATACCATGACAAAGTCAACTTACTCTAGCTCACAGTTCAAGATTACAGTCCATTATCATGGGGAAGGCAAGGTGGCAGGAGCTTAAGGCACTGGTTACATTGCTTCCACAATCAGGAAGTAGACAGCATTGGAGTCATGTTGCTATTCAGATATAGGTCAGGATCCCAGTCCAAGAATGGTACTACCCACAATGGGTGGGTCTTCCCACCTCACTTAATGCAGTCAAGTTAATTCCCTACAGGCAAACCCAAGGGCCCATTTTCCAGATGATTCTAGATTCTGCCAGGTTGATAACACCAACCATCATATATATGCAAAATTATTATATATATATGTGTATATAAGACAGTTTTTGCTCTTTCCCATTATCTCTCAATTTTCTGTAGATCTTACTTTGCTTGCATATTAATAGCTGTTGTGAAATCATTGCTTTGTTAAACTTCCACTTTTCCTTTCCTGGCGTAGACCCTTTTGAAACTCAGTGTAACAAAGGGACTTGCTTTGGACAATAAAATGATTCTAGCGACATCCTTAGAAGCTAGCACAGTTTCTTTATCTACTATCAGGATAAACCAGAAAAGCTTTGTATTGCAATGTTGCCATTATAAAGATGGCCATCCTTCACCTATTGCTGAACCCATTTTGGACACAAAAAATGAAAAATAAGCTTTCAATACATCCTAACCTAGTCTGTTCTCGCCATTATAACAAATGTTATTTCCTTTAGTTTGTTGAATCCTGTAATTTACTTTCATGTCTTTGTAGCCTCAATTCCTTCTGATTTCATTCCATTATTTGTATTTTTTATTAATATCCCTGCCTTGAAGACATATGTGTTCATTTTTAGACATGTAAATTCTACCACAAATGTTAGCAAGCTTTCTGTTTGGTTTCCTCTTGATGTGGTAAATGCACAGTCTGAACCTAATGGTATTATGTTTAGCATTATTACAGTAATTGTTTGCTATGAAGTATTTGAAAATACTTGAAAAATGTGTAGAAGGAGAATATTTAGGTAAATTTCATAGCATATATCAGGGTAATGCCTAAGTATGCAGTCTCATACCTAGCTTTCCATTGATGTGATAAAACACTGATCAAAACAAACCTGGGGAGGAAAGGATTGATTTGACTTATACTTCCACATCACAGTTCATCACCGAGAGAAGTCAGGACAGAAGTCCAAGGAGGACCCTGGAGGCTGGAGCTGAAGCAGAGGTCATGGAAAAATGCAGCTCACTGGCTTGCTTTTCCCTGGCTTGATCAATCACTCCTCTTAGAAAGCCTAGGTCCAGGGGCCCAGGGATGGTACCTGCTTACAGTTAACAGCTAAGAGAAATCCTTACAGACATGACTACAGGCTGGTCTGATGGAGGAAATCCCTTGTTTGAAGTTTCTTTTTATCTGTGTGACTCTAGTTTATGTCAAGTTGTTAAACTAACCAGCATATGCAGTGAACATAACTAACTCAGTGACAAGAAAACAAACAATCCTATTAAAAATAGGTGAAGAACCTGAGCAGATATGTCAAAATAAGACATACAAATGACCAACAGATGTACAAAATGCTCAACACCATTAATCATTTTAGAAAATTAAAACCACAGTGAAATAGCACTTCACAACTTTCAAAACAGCTATCATCAACAGATGGAAGACAGCAAATGTTGGCAAGGATGTGGAGATAGGAAATCCTTGCACACTGTTTGTGGGAGTGTAAATTAGTATAGTCATTATGAAAATGTGTACAGAGGCTCTTCAGAAAACTAAAAGTAGAACTACCATATAAGCCAATAATATCACTTTTGACTCTGTATTTGATGGACTTGAATTTTGTGTACTGAAGAGATATCTGGACTTCCATTTATTGTGATATTACCTAAAGAACTACATTTTAGAATAAATTCTGAGTGTCTATCAATGGATAACTGGAAAAAAGTGGATGATATATGTGCACAATGGGATGCTACTCAGTCTTTAGTATGAGGGAAGCCTTTGTCATTTGCAACAATATAGAGCAGGGCCTTATGCTAAGTGACATAAGCTGGACAGAAAGACAAGCATCTCAAGTTCTCATTTTAAAGTAAAATCTAAACCACCAGAACTCATGTATTAGAATACAGGTTGATTGTTACTAGAGACTGGGAGATGAAGGGAACAGAGATATTGTTCAACAGGCACAATGCTTCCATTAGACACAAAAATAAAATGTCTGGAAAATTTTATGGATTTTTTTCTAGTGGGAAACATACTATTAAAAAATAGAATTATTAGGTTTGGTGAGATGGCTCAGCAGTTAAGAACACTGGTTGTTCTTGCAGAAGACCCAGGTTCAAATCCCAGCACCCAAATGGCAGCTAACAAGTGCCTGTAACTCCAGTTCCAGGGGATCTGACAGCCTCTTCTACTTTCTAGAAGCTGGAGAGATGGCTCAGTGATTAAGACCACGGACTGTTCTTGCAGAAGACCCGGTTTCGAATCCCAGAACCCACATGGCAGCTAACAACTGTCCATAACTCCAGTACTAGGGGATCTGACAGCCTCTTCTGTCCTCCACGGGCATTGCACGTCATGGGTGCACTTACCTACATGCAGGCAATACATGCGTATGCATAAAATAAAAACAATAAAAATAAAAATATAGAATTTATGCTTTGGGAAGTATTTTGTAGAATCAGTAAGGCCTGATAACTCATTGCTCCATTAAGAATAAGGTGGCCAGGGAGCCTTCAGAATGCTTAGACTACTTTTAACACCATGGCATAGTCTTGTGCAGTTCCAGGAATCTTTCTGCCATTCAGTCTCTTCTCAATATTTTAGTTTTCTTTAAATTCTTTACTCGGGACTCCCTATTGCTTAAAAATGCATTCCTTAAAAAAATCTGAAAAATATATCCTTATCAGAGGATTTAAAAACTGCTTTTTAAGACTGAAATAAATTTTCCATAAGATAACTACAGAAATAAGAAATAAAAGTGAATTCTAAAAGGCTTTATGAACTTAAGAATGGAAGGCATGCATGAAGATAAATTTTTTCCAAAGAAGGTCTGTTGTGGAAATTCACTTAATGCCTTTTCACTTTGGAGAGAACTTACCAAGTATTAAATTCAGTTCAGAAGTAAATTTTCATTATTTTTAAATGTGTGTAAATCAAAAATAAAAAGTAAAAACTGGCTACTATAAGAGAAATACACTAAGAATTTATAATTTTATGGAAAATACTGGAAATATGGGTATAAGAATCTTTGGGGTAGAAAGTACATATGACAGTAGAATTTTCTTCTAAAGCACAAGGTGGGATTTTTATTTTTAATTTATTTTCTAAATATAAACTTCATGCAGTGCATAAATTGCTACTAAATAAAATAATATTTATAACTATCATTCATAACACTTTCCAAGCTCATCAGTTCTGCCACTTTAAATACTGTAAGCTCAGGACACAAAAATAAATCAAGTAATGCTTTGTTGTTGTAGAGATAGGGTCTTAAGTATCCCAGGCTGGCTTAAATTCACTGTATAGGTAAAGATAACTGGAACCTGATCCTCCTGATTCAACTTCCCAAGTGCTGCTATGGCTCACTCCACTGTTTATGTGGTGCTGTGGATTGACTACGGGGCTTTGTGCATGGTAGGAAAATACTCTACCAACTGAACCACATTCTGAGTTCTAATAAATGCTTTTTAAAAAAGTTAGCAAAATCCCAACATGTGTTCCTTTAGGTGCAGATAGAAATAGGGGACCAAGATAGCAGTACTTAAATTTTTCTCTTCTTCCTTGTTTCACATATTTAGACTCTATAATGATATTGACTTACTGTGAATAGAGTAATAAGTACTTTCGTGTAAATAAGACATTAATGGAATTATATCCAGGTCCATGTATATCCAGGTCCATGTATTTGCTCAAATTTCTGAAAACAATCAGTGTCTCTTCCAGCAAGTCCCTGGTTTGAGTAAGTAGAATGTATCTCTGTCCAAGGTGCTGAAACAAGACTTCTCTGCACCCATAAGAGAGCAGTAATTTCAACGGCTTGTCCATGAACTGCTATCAGTTTATTACAGATGGCCTGAAAAATGAAACCTGTTCACTCAATTCTCATGGCATGCTTCAACTTTGCATATGGCCTCCAAGAAGTCACGAACTAAAACCCATGCTAATCAAGCATACAATAGACTGGTTTATAAATTGGAGTAGTTATTTAGTAATTTTATATGATTTACCTAAAAATGTTTACAACAATATAAGTAATGTCCTTGTCATGATAAAATATTAAGTCCCATCTAGTCTGTGTTGGGATCTGTCAGAATGCTTCATTTATATCAAGTAATGAAATCATCACAACAGCCTATAAAATCAGTTCTATTAGTCTCCTTTTATAGATAAGTAATTGATAAATGCAGCTGTAAAGGGGTGTAAACAATTAAAATGTAGGCAAAGAGGCTCCTGTAAATGTGCTTTTAATTGCTCCAATGTACTGCCTCTACATGAAAAATTATTTGCATGGCTATGTCGTTAGGACTTAGTAGAAATTGATTGCAATGATTCGTTGAATATTTCCTTTCACAGACTAAAGTATATCACTCCCAGGAATCAGCTAAGGCAGGAGCATGGACCAGAGTACTTCCTTATTCCCATTTTTTGATATTCATTAATAATAATTTAATTTTCTATTTAATCAGGCAATGTTCCATAATGATTAAGTAGGTTGAGAAGTTCAATCACTGGGGTCCTAATACCATGTGGTTGCATGACCTCTCCATTGCCTTTTTTTTTCTTTATTCTCCTCTTTCTCTCTCTGTCTCTGTCTCTGTCTCTCTCTGTCTCTTTCTCATATATGTGGGGTGTGTGTGTGTGTGTGTGTGTGTGTGTGTGTGTGTGTAGTACATGGTACATTTACATGAGTGTGAAGTGTTCATGCCCATAGGTAGTCAGGCAGAGGCCAGAGCAGGACATTTGTAGGCTGTCAGGATAAACCCACCTCCATCCTACAAAGCTAGGATTATAGGAACTTGCAGCCATGCCCAGGTTTTTAGATGGGTACCAGGGGTTTGAACTCAAGGCCTCATGTTTACAAAGCAAAAACACTTTCCTCCTGGACCATCCTCTCAGCCTTACTACTTTTCTTGTTTTCCCTTCAGTTTCCTATCTATAATTGGCAAAAATAATAATGAGTATGATACTGATTAAATACTTTAGTGAATAGAAAGCATTCAGAAAATATTGCCTTGCAATGAACAGATCTCAATAAATATCAGTAATCATCAGTCCATGATTTAAAAATATTTTATTTATTATTTTTGATGTGTATGAGTGTATTGCCTACATGTGCATAAGTGCACCCATGTCATGCAATGCCCACAGAGGTCAGAAGAGAGTGTTGGATTCTGGAAACGGAGTTACAGACAGTTGTTAGCTGCCATGTGGGTACTGGGAATCAAACTTGGGTCCTCTGCAAGTGCAGCCAGTGTTCTTAATCACTGAACCTCTCTCCAGGCCTCAATCATTCCATGATTTTATGTTATTAGCTAGGCTTTTGCATTCTGATAAACCTTATTCTTATTCATGAGATATTTTTTGATCAAAAGACATTGTTTACATATTGAATTTTCTAATGAATTGAGATTATGTTGTAAATGTACATGTTTGCATGATTTTCTCTCTATTATGGATATCTTTTCAATTTAGTCTATAAGGTCACTAAATGAGAAACGACATAAATTATGAATGTAGAAATATAGGTAAGCTATATTAAAAGCTAATTTAAATACTATCAGCACTCATACATATGACAAATTAAAGTTAGAGAGAAATTTGGGTTTTCTTGGCACATATGGTGAGTTAATCATAACTGTAACTAAGACAATGAAGAAACCAGAAAAATATTCTGAGGTGGTTCGATGATATATTATATAAAACACCCAGTTGTGGGTCAGGGATAGAATGAAAATGAATATTTATAGAAATACTGCATTGTTTCAATTCCTGATGTATATTGCTTCACTTTAATATTAAAACTAGTGTCATTCCTTTAGGAAGTAATAAAAATGATGATAAATTATCATATATTTAACATTCAGACACTGTATTAAGTTCCTATTCA
>NW_008350535.1:748128-748237 GCF_000622305.1 Nannospalax galili
GAGTATGAGGATCACTTAAGCCCAGGATTTTTTAGGATCACCTGAGCAAGAGAAGACTCCATTTTAATAAAGAGAGAGAGAGAAAGGGCCGGGGGCGGGGCGGGGGGGG
>NW_008350535.1:748306-768296 GCF_000622305.1 Nannospalax galili
TTTTCATAGTGAGGAATGAGTAAGTAAATCCAAGCAATACAGTATGAGGAGGTTTGTACAAAGTGGCATGGCAATAGAAATTAAAGGGCATGTGAGAAAGTGTTTTTTTATGTGCATGTGTGTGGCATATGTGTGGGTGGTGTATGTGCACATATGTGCAACTGTGTGCATGCTTGGAAGCCAGAAGAGGGTGTCCAATGTTCTTCTCTGTCACTCTCCACACTTTTTCCTTTGAGACAGGGCTTTTTTGTGGTGCTTTGAATGAGAACTAGCTCCCACAGGCTCAAGTATTTGGGTACTGTGCCCAGTGGGCAATGCTGTTTGCAGAGGTTTAGGGGGTGCAGCTTTGCTGGAGGAAGAATGTCACTGGGGGAGGGCTTTGTGAATTTGTTGACTCACCCCACTTCCAGTTTGCTTTCTCTTTGCAGTTCAAAAAGTGAGTTCTCTGCTTCTTGATTCTTCCAATCATGCCTGTTGCTTGCTGCCATGCCTACCTGCTATGATGGACTCTTATCCCTCTGAAACCCTAAGCCAAATAAACTCTTAAGCCACTTTTGGTCATAGTGTTTTATCACAATAGAATAGTAATTAGCATGCTCCCTGAGTATGGAGTTGGTTTTTAGCTAGACTGGAAGTCAACAAGCCCAAGTGATTCTCCTCTCTCAGTATCTCCCAACACTGTGATCACAGACTTTTATGAGACCATGCCTGAATTGTTATGTAGGTACTGGGTTCTGAGATCATGTCTTCATGGTTGTGCAGTAATCGCTCCTAACCACTTGATCCATCTTTTCAGCTCCACAGGGAATTTTATAAAGAGTTTATACATTGACCTGAATGCGAATCATTAAAAAATAGTTTTAAAGGTAAGTTCAGAGTCTGTTCATATTTCAAGTTTTGAATTTTGAACTTGTACAAATCTCTTCACTTTCAGTTAAATGATTATAAGAGGTATTAACTGAGATAGTGAATATAAAGTAAACTCTACCTTTAGGTTTTCAATAGACCTTTTACATTATGAAATTAAAAGAACGTACTGTGAAAGGTTACTGAGTGTGAATGAATACCTTTCAGAAACAGGGGGGAGTACCTAAAGTGATGCTGTAGTGTGATGCTTAAATAAAATATGAATGCATGTGGATGAGCAACAGAAAAATAACCCTAGAGTTTACCTTTTGAAGCTGAGTATCATTTTAGTATATGTGATAAAAGGTTGGACTGCCTGAGGAACATACATGACAAAGTCAGTATGAAGTCAGTGGTGTTTTATGTGTCCAGGAGTTAGATTAATCATGGATGAAAAATTTGAAAAATAGTAGTATATGCATATAGGAGACTCTGTTTTGTACAGAAAAAATGTTTGGCTGTGTAAGGGTCTGTAGATCATTTGAAGCAACTCTCAGGTTAGAAACTACTGCTGGTGATGATGGAGTACTGTGGAGTTTTGACTCAAGGCTGGGCTTGAAAAGAGACTCTTTTTTTTTTTGGTTGAGAAATCCTTTGCAATGAAGACAGGGCCACCTCTGGACACCCAGCCAGTTGTGGACAATTTCAATAGTTAGGACAGGGTGCTGCATTGTTCTGTGTTTTAATAGGACAGACAGTGCCAGGGTTTGGTAAAGGCTACTTGAATAAAGAAAATATTTACTGAGATGAGTGTAGAGATTAGGTAACTAACTGGTTAGCCCTAGAAACACTAAGCGTCTTCACCTTCCTTCAACTTCATTAACTTTCAAGCGTTCTCACTGAGGCTGGAGTAGGAAAGACACTGCAGGTCTGAAGTAGCCTTGGAAGAAATGTAAACCCAGCTTTCTTTGTCCCATCCTCACATTCTTCTCGTACCTTCAAACCCAACCCAACTGGAAGCCCAAGGATAAGGAAAACTAAACAGTATCATCTTTTGGTGACATCGAGAAACAGAGAATACAGAACAAGTCTGATGGGGCAATCAGAGAATAGCCAGAAGGTGATTAAAAAGTCCCAAAATGGGAGCAATGGACATGGGAAAGGGGGATGGAGTCTACAGATGCTTCTGGAGAAGGAGCCAAAGTGACTTTATCATTTGCATCCCACAGGACTCCGCTAATGCACAAGAACTAGTACGTGATTGAGAATCATGATGAAATTTGTTAACGTGATGTCAGCCATATTTAAAGAGAACTGGGATAATTTAAAACATAGCATATGTTTCTATAAGATCAGTTATTTCAGTAGGATGCATGTGAAAGGAACCATCTTGTAGCAATTTCAGAAAATTTACCTGAATGGTGGAACTATTTACCAAGAAAAGATTACAAGAGAGAGAACAGGAGGAAGGAGGCTGAAACTGGAGTGAAAAGGGGAAACCAATAAATTGCAGAGGTTCATTAATGGTAAAATTTTTAATTCCATTGGACTGATTGGTTAATCTATTCCTTATAGGTTTCAAAATGAGTGTTTTCCAAAGTTTCCTGTACTAGTTACTTCTATGTTGCTGTGATAAAACACCATGACCAAGGCAACTTACTGAAGGAAGAATTTGACTTATGGTTCCAGAGGGAGAATCCATGATGGTGGGGGAGGCATGGTAGCAGCAGGCAGCAAGAGCATAAAGCTGAGGACTCACATCTTTAGGAAAGCACAGGAAACAGAGAGAGTCAGACTGGAAATGAGCTGTGGCTTTGAATTCTCAAAGCCCACCCCGAGTAGCATGCTTCCTCCAGTAAGGCTACACCTCCTAAAGGTTCCATAATCCTCCTCAAACAGTACCAGGAACTTGGGACCAAGAGTCCAAATACTTGTAGGCTATGGCGGACATTCTCATTCAAACCACCATGATTCAGTGTTCACAACTTGTTTGCAAAAAGAGACAGCATAAAGATCTACAGTGGAATATTATAGTGGCATGTCTACTCATCACTTACTATTGGGAAAATATACTTGCAGTGAAAATTACTCTACATAGATGACGATAACTGCAGAGAAGCTATGCTGCTCGAACTTTCAGATCTTCAAGTTCCAGGTGTCTCTAGTTTGTGTCAAATTGATAAAAAAAATAACCAGCGCATGTAGTGACATGTAACTCAATAACAAGAAAAGATTTATAATTGATTAGCAATTCAGAATTTATTATTCTTCTATTAGGTTCATGGATGTGCTGGAAAGTCACATATTGGTCAATTCTCAATATGTTTTCTCTACTAGGGATCAAACCCAGACATGCTCTCACACTGAGCTGTATCCCCAGTCTTCCACAGTTTTATCCACTTCGTTTGTTTAAAGATTTTCTTTAAATTGACATCAAGATAATGGCTTTAAAAGCACTGATTTTCATTTTTGTAAAATATTATAGATTTTTTAATACATTTACTTATTTTGTGTATGTGGTGGTCGTAGTGGGGGTAGTGGGAGAGGTACACATATGCCATGGTGCACATTTAGGTGCTGGGGTTCAAATCCAGGTCTTCTGCAAGAACAGTCATTATTCTTAACCACTGAGCCATTTTTCCAGCACCATGAGATACTATTATCTTTAAAGTGCACAATGTTTGTAGTGTCTAATTTTTTTAAATGTTAAAATTAGAATAAATAACTTTTATTGCAATTTACAGTAGAATTGAAGGCTCAGAGAGGTTAAATATATTGATCAAAGAATAATAAATGACAAAACTGGGATTAGATACTTCTGAAGGGCATTCTTTGGAAGTACTTTATTTCTGTCTCAAGGAATAAGAAAGAATCTTGACAGACTTCATCTCCCCCCACTAGCTTCTTGTCCTAGGTCACTAGAACCAGCTATACATAACTGGGTGTACACTCTGACTGCACAGGACTTAGCTCAGGAAGCCCCGAATAGATCTGCTAGAGATTTCCACTACGTTTATGTCCCATTTCCACTTTATTTTCTTCTTTCATAATGTTTTCTGAAGTGAGAATGAGAGAGGTAAAGTGGCTAGGTTAAATGAATTACTTAAGACAATCATGTCCAGAAGTAAGGCTGTAGCATTCTAGAGTTTTCTTATGTGACTCCCAGTGTAGTCCAGCAATTAAAGTCCATTGGAAAGTAAGGAATATCTATTAAGGACTTCCCTCAACAAATATATTTTCCAGTTTTCCCTGATCATAGTTAAGAAGATATAACTGGAAAAGAAGCCTGCTATATACATAAATGACTATGACTATAACAACAGAAAGTTATATTTCTGTTATTTTTTATGCTGGATTGTCCTTTATTCCATGGACTCAACCAAGGTAATTAAAATAATTTGTGGAAACATACAGGATAATTAGGCCTGACTGGAAATTTTGAAGTCAAATCATGCATGCTATTATAACAGGCAAGTACACTGGACATTAAATTATGAAAAATATTAACTTACAGACTGAATGACGATACAGGCAAGAGCAGCTGGCACCACTAGTGTCCAGTTGCATTTATTTTAGGGGAAAACGTCAAACGCCTTCTTTCGTAGCTGGCTATTGCTATACATGAATCTTCTTTTTCCCTTTCACTAGCAGTTTGTCTACTTTGAAGTAGGAATTCTTCTTCCTAAAGAGAACCATTCCTCATCCTTTTTTCTACCTTCAAACAAAAGCAATTTATAAATGGCCATTTCTGTGTCATGTAAGTGCCAATGACCAGAATTACTGGCAAAGCAGAGGGAAATGAACTTATAGCCATGAGATGGGTCTGCTGTCTGCTTAATAAGAATGTTTATTTACAGGCGAATAGCCTGACACTAAAGTCAAGATAACTTTAGTATTTAGATTATGGGAATGAAATAAGATTACAACTATTAACACATCTTGTAAATATAACTATTTCCATTGTTTTTGAAATTTGTTTATTTTGGGGGACTGGAGAGATGGCTCAGTGGTTAAGAGTACTGACAGCTCTTGCAGGACACCCAGGTTTGATTCCCAGCACCCACATGGTGGCTAACAACCATCTGTCACTCCAGTTCCAGGGCATCTGATGACCTCTTCTGACCTCTTCTGACTACATGACATGGGTGCACCTACCTACATACAGGCAATACATGCATTCACATAAAATAAAAATAATAAATAAAATAAATTTGTTTCTTTTATAAATGAAAAATTAATGCAGAGATCTAAAGTAACAGCATAGCTTGAAGAAATTATCAATCATATGTTCCTTTTAAACACTGGGAAAGTCTATTCAAATGAATCCTTATTAACAGAGTTGTTAAATATCAGGCAATTATCAAAAGAAGTAAGATAAAAAGGATTTTGAAAAAATAAAACTATGTTAAATCTTTTTGTTAAATAAAGCTTGGCTATATACCTATGTCAAGAGCATATTATTTTCTATGATAAAATCATGGGCCTTTGAGAGGTAATATGTAAAATGATCAACATTTTCTGTTAATATTCACATTAGGGAAAACAGTCTTTATTTGGATGGGTGATGTAGTTTACCTTCACAGACCCACTGAGAGATTAATTATATACAAAAGATATTTGCTGAAGAAGTGTTTGTATTTATTTAAATTAATAATTTGTTAGACTGCTTTTTATATTCATTTTGTAGTAATTTGTTTCCAAGCACAAAGTCACTACATCTTGTTTTATGACTAATATGATTTAAGGATGGATGAAAAAGTAAAATTTATTTAATAGCCCCCAATTTTATTCCAGAAATAACTTTAGAAGTATTTCATTAGCAGGGATGATAAGAATAAATTAGTGATGAATTTAATATCTGATAGGAAAAAAGTCACAAAAGCATGGTGTTCACTTCAGAAAATAAACTATAAGCCTTATCTGTGGATATATGGATATGGATATTGTATTAGCTACTCATTCCATTGCTGTGACATAATACCTCAAAGGAAGAAAATTTGAGGAAAGGTTCCTTTTGGCCTACAGTTTGAGGACACTGTGCAGCATGGAGGGAAACTCATGGCAACAGGTGTGTGAGTCAGCTGGTCACATTATAATCAGGAGAGAGGGAGAGCGAGAGGGAGAGGGAGAGGGAAAGGGAGGGAGGGAGGGAGAGAGAGAGAGAGAGAGAGAGAGAGAGAGAGAGAGAGAGATTCTTGTGTTTGCCTGCCTTTCTCCTTTTTATTCAGTCTGAGACCCCCAACCCAGGGAACAGTACCACTCACAGTGGGCATGTCTTCTCATGTCCGGGGTTTTAGAGAACCCCTCATAAGCATGGTCAGATGCTAACCTAATAAAGACAATGCCTCACAGGTATGCCCAGAGGCTTGTATCCTAGGTGATTCTAGATCCTGTCAAGCTGGCCATCAGTATTAACCATTGCAGAAGTATGTATCAACATGCTTCCATTTTTTTCAGAGAAAAATTATCAAAGATTATGAAGACAGACTTGAGGTATGTTCATTGAGAGAATCAAGTTTTGCACCTGATTTGTTTAGCTCCCTGGAAAAGGTTTGTAATCTCTATTTTCATATTCTCAAGAAAGCGTAATAAGATTCCTATAGCATGGGATAACTTGAAGGTTAAGCAGACTAATACATATTATCAGTGCCATTTGGCACATTTATAAACCGTAATTTGGGCCAACTGTGTGGTCTTAAACATCCAAAAGGAAAGTATAACCAAAGAGGAAAGTCATCAGTATATTTCTTCAAGAGTTCAAGGGATTACACTTCACAGACATTAGGGTTAAGTCTATATAAAAAGTTATTTAGACAATTATTTCTCATTGATGATTTTGTTCCTAACCAGAAAGTGCTGCTCAGATGTAAGACTTCAAATCTTGGTCTCCAATACTGTAGTGCCCACCTGTAGCTAAGGGAGACAAACAGCTATTGTTCTAAAATGATGGATAAATTTGTTTTCTCCCCCATCTAGAAGCCTTTGAGAGGTAACTGACACTGATTCTAACCACCGCAACAGCTATCAAAATTCCTGAAAGCAAATCCTGAATCCACTAGAGTCCAGCCTTGGAAGACAAAAGAAAAATGAGGAGGAACTCAATAGAGATATGCTTTCAGAAGCCCTTGTCAAGAAATTCCAATGTACTCTGATAAGAACATTTGAAAATTGCCCTGTTCTGACTTTTTTTCTAGTTTCCTGTCTAGAACTTGTAATGTTAATTACTCTTGCCTTTACTTCTCCTTCATATCTCCTATTCATGATTCAAAGATTTTCTTTTCCCCTTAGAGATAAGGTTACACAATTTGGGTATCTTTTAGATAGACCCACTGAAGGGGTACTCCAGTAGCCTCACCCTGTGTCCCCCCTGTTCAGCATGGAAGAAGCCAGAGTGGTCTGTGTCCCTATTCCCTATTGGCAATTTGGATAACCCCTTCAGAAGATGGTATGATAAGAATAGGAGGTAGGAATTGGCTAGGCAGTTAGGGTAAAAAGACCTCAAAGAAAAGTAGCCAGTTTCTTGGCTAAAAGTCTAAATGTCCTTGGGACTGTTAGCAACATACTCTGTTCCAAAAGCCAAAACTGTCGAAAGTATTTGGGAGCTTGTATCTGATCCTTAAAAGACTTTAGGGTTACCTCTTCAGAGGGGGAAATGTTAGAGTAGCCAAAAGGCCCATAAAAAATAAATAAATAAAAGAAGAAAGAAAAAAAGGTGGGGGTGGTGGTAGAGAAATTGTTCAGTGGTTAAGAGCACTGATTGTTGTTGCAGAAGATCAGTATTCAAATACTTCCAGGGTTCGATGGTGGCCAACAGCCATCCATAACTCCAGTTCCAGGGGATCTGACACCCTCTTCAGTCCTCTGTAAGTACTGCACAACACAGGTGCACATATATACAATCAGGCACAACACTCATACACATCAGATTTTTAAAAAATATGTGATTTGTTCAGTGATCTAGTTTATAGTTCAGTATTCTACTGGAAAACATTTTTAGTAAAGAAAAGTTTCAAATATATAAGAAAATTTAATTACATTGTTAAGAGGCTCAAAATAGTATATAAATTTTATCTCTGGCAATAGGATTTGGATCATTTTCTTTCTTTTTTTAAATGTTTCTATACTAGCAAAATTGAATTATGCACATTGTAAATTTGCTTCAAGGTCACTAGCACCATAAAAATAAATAAATAATTGAATTTTTCTTCAAAAACAATATTACTTCTACTTTTAGTTATTATGTAGCAACAGCTGACAATTTCATATCTTGGAAAACCTGGTTTAATGTTTTGCTATTTATGGTTTGTGTGCATGTACACAAGGCCATGTGTGTATCTCTTTATTGTTCACTGCTGTGGCCTCCAGGTTAGCTGACATGAGAACTTCCAGGAATTCTCCTGTCTCTGCCTCCTATCTTGCTGTAAGAGCACTGAGATTATAGGCAGGCACTACTGCACCTGGCTTACAGGGGTTCTTGGGATTCAAACTCAGGTCCTTATACTTGCACAATAAATTCTTTATCCATTGAGCCACTTTTCCAGCCTGGAAACCTTGTCTGTAAAAAATCATTAGCTTCAAATTAGTTTATTAATTTAAATAAAACCTGAGTATAAAAAGTTTGTACTTTGTGGAAGCCAACAAAGAACGTATTAAATGTTTCTAATTTTTTTTTACAACCAAATCACTGGATGTTGTTATGAAAGGAATTGTGTATCATCAAGGAAACATCATCGCAGAGCATCAGTAATTGAGGCAGAGTTAATATAGACACTAAATCTTCAGTTACAAGGTTTAATATATTTGTCATTTAAACAAGGTTAGAATGTAAGCTAGAGTTATAAAATACAATTTAGGATATAAACTTTTCCATGAATTATGGTATTTGTACATTTTCTGATATAACAATGAGATGTTTTATTTTGGTTGTTTGTAGCCATCCATTTGGACAATGATGCATTAAAACATTCAAAAAGAAGATTACACACACACCCCTCTTCTAATAAGTTACTTAGCAACCTAGGACCCTAACCTCCAGGTACCATGCACATATCCCCAGAGCTGCACAGCCTACTCTAAGAAAAGAATAGGTTTTTCCTTCTTTTAACAATCATCAAGCATAGATTCTGTTCAGATGTGTTCCCAGCATATGCAGGTAGAGGACAGCAGTGCAGATCCAGCTTACATTAGTGTGGGCTACATGCAATCTAAGGCACACTGTGTTCTCTAAGTGATGTTTTAAAGGAGAATCCACTACTTATCATCTTATGTCTATGCATATTTGGTGTGCATAAGACTAAAGTCATATGGGAAGGGACATGTTCAGTAGAGAAATGGTTATATAACTTGTCAATCAAACTAGAGAACCACCCAAACCATGCCCCTTAGTAACCAAAGTCTTCCTTCTTATGAACCCCATAAAAGAAAAACCCAAACAATAATCTGGGCACTTGAGTACCTAAAGCATTTCTTTCTGTTTTGTTTAGAATAAACTTTCTTTCCTGATTTTGCAATGTATGTAAGTCTCTATTTCAGCTATTTGAGTAAGAGTCCAAGAATCTGGACATGCCTGACCCAGAACCCAGCCACTGATGACTGTAACAATATTGCTTTAATTCTTTAGAGCAATGGTTAGAAAACAAACAGGTCTAACAATGCCTTTTCTAATCTTTCTGGTGACTGATGTCCCCAGATCTGACTGCCTATGCATCTGTTTGCAGATTGTTCCAGATAATTCAGGAAAACAAAGATAAAGAGAGGCAATGAAGACAGATGGGGCATCAAAGAACCAATCTAGGAGTGAATATTTGCAGCCTGACCTAATATACTTAGAGCAGCATCATTAATGGTTCTAATTACTTTTTTCCATGCAACTGAAGTGCATTCCTAACCCCAAAACTACCAGTGCTTTTCATGCCCAAATTCTTACCTCTCAGAGAGTTTTTACTAATTTATTTCTCATTTGTTCTATTTTTAAACTATTGTGTTAGGGGCTGGAGCTATGGCTCAGAAGTTAAGAGCACTGGCTGCTCTTGCAAGAGACTGGGGTTCAATCCCTAGTACTCACATGATGACTAACAACCATCTGTAACTCCAGTTGCAGGGGAATCCAGCATCTTCTTCTGATTTCTGTGGCATTGTACAGCATGAGTGCACTTACATACATGCAGGAAATACACTCATACACATAAAATAAAAATAATATAAAATGTTTTTTAAAATATTTGTTTTTAGAAGTTGTTCATACATTCTGTATGTTCTTTTAGACCTGTGAGGAAAGAATAAACACATATCCTTTAGAGATTTCAAAAACATATTTAAAACAAGTGGGTGACAAAAAGCCCAGGACCCAGTGTGGGATACCTCCCTTCAAGTTGTTGGTTGGGGGATATGAGAGACCCCCAAATAATACAAGCTATTGACATTACTCTCATTTGCCTATTCAAACTTGATAAGACCCTATTGTTAGCCAGGCATGGTGGTGTATGACTCCAATCCTCACATTTGGTAGGCAGAGACTGGCAGAAGGGGGTGGGTCTTTGTGAGATGGAGGCCAACCTGGTCTAGGGGCTGCTGAGTAAAGAAAGTCATCAATAGTCTTTTCCAGCTGTGAACCCTATGAGCTACATTAATGACTTCCTGCCCCCCCACAAAAAAAGCCCATAGATACAATAGTGTTATGGGGTAATTGACTACTTTCTTATTGGATGTAAGGCCTGGTCCACAGGGGGAAACCAATGCTTGGTGTGAATATGGCCAAGAACCCATAGCTAGGAAGCCCATAGGCCTTAGGGGTGAACTTATTACTAGCATTTTGCTAAATAGGCATAGTATTAAGCTCTTTCTGAATACAGATCTCTCCACCCATACGTTAGTACAGCTCTCTATTCTTATTAGAGAAGCATATTTGTGCAGTGGGTAGTGGTTAATACAGAAAATCACGACTGGTCAAAGCAGAGAGAACAAGTGTCATTTATATTGCACCCTTTCTCCTCAAGACTCAGGAAACATCATGGAAGAGTAAGCAGAAAGATTTTAAGAGCAAGAGGGTGGGGAGGTCTGTGGTGAAACTGTCATCTGGACATGATAAGACCATTGCACTCATGAACTCATGGCAACTGTGGTTGCTTGTATAAGACCAAGACAGTCACTGTTCCAGCATGGATGTAAGAAGGACACACAAGTCCCCACCCCTAAATTAGGAGCTAAGGACAGGGGCTGGCTTCTGGGGAAAGGTCAGTTTTCTTTAAGGGTGTGGTCCTTGGTGGTCTGACCATGCTCCAGTGATGCCCCCAAGTGTATAAGTGTATGAGCAGCACAAATTTGACTCAGTGGGCTATACTAAAAGAAAGACATGAATTTGGGAGGGGGAAATGGTGTAGAAACCAGGAAGAGGAGGGAAGCAGGTATAAACAGTCAAAATACATTGCATGAATGTATTAAATTCCCAAATAATAAATAATATTATATTAAAAGGTAGGGATTTAACAAAGATATTAAAATGTATTGCTATAATGTATGTGAATAATGCGACATAGTTCATTGTACCTAAAATATTCTAATTTACAAGTAACTAAGCATAAGTTAATGCTTTTAGGCTTGCTATATTATTTCCAAACTACACACATAACAGCCTTTTGGATATTGTATTTAAAAAGTAATTTCTGATTTTTCTTTTTCACATGTAATTTATTCTTCTTCCCAAGAGAAGCATTATGATTTCAGGACTTCATAATGCATTAACAAGCCTATCCAATACAGTGACTAGCCTTCCATGTTGCTGGTGTAGTTACTGCCATGCTTAGTCCTCTTTGTGTTTACAAAGGGAACAGAGTTTCCAATTGTACTCACATTTGTATGAAATGCTATTCCAGCACTTGTATCTCTACAGAATACAATCCAGATATTGCTCCTAGGCACTGAAGGCAAGCCTTCCAAGTCAATAGGAAGAGTTGTGCAGTCCAACTTCTCCTGGGAGTGAGAAGTGGCAGGTCCTCCCAGAAAAGTTAAGATGCTCCTAGAAGTATGGATAGCTTAGGGCAAGAACCCAACCCTGAGATGCTGAGGTCTGGAACTTAACAGCAATAGTTTCTGGCATGCTGCTGTTCTAGACTTGTGTAGGGCTGGATCTCAGATTGTGCTTGTGTATTAATACTGATGAACCTTTGAAAGGATTGAGGCTGTTTGGTCCTAATCCTTCCATAAAACTTCTATGAATATGATAAAGAACGGTAAACAAAAGGAACAGGAGCTCTATCTTTTACTACTTTCAGTAAACATTCTGTGTCTTCGTTCCACCCTTGATGACAACCCTTGGGTGAAGGCATGAGGGAGGCAGCTCTAAGGTGTCCATTAGTAGTTGGTGGTCCAAGAGAAGAACAGCACCAGTGCCAAGGGTGAATGCTGCTTTGATTCCCACTTCAGAGCAGCAGTCTTTTTGCTGTTCGTGTTTTGGCTTATCCTTGTTCTTTTTCCTAACGTTTACTAGGTGAGTCTAGCCCTTCATCACCTCTTAACTTCAGCAGCTCATCACTGAGGCGTCACAGCTGAACTTTCTGCAGAGACTGGGGTTCCAAGATTTCAGGAAGTTCTTTGTATTCCCCTTCTTGAAGCACAGACACATGGCTCTCCAGATGCCGAAAAACTTTCTAATCTTCACACTTGTTTTTTGCCATCAGTCTAGATACTGATTTCAGAATTTCAGAGCAGTGAACAAATACAGGTTCTCCTCCCAGCCTGGGAGATGCCTTTCCTAAGTCTCTGCACTGTCCTGTCCTTGACTCGGCTTACAGGATTCACACTAGCGTCTGGGAACTCTTGGGGCTCTGCTGCTGCCTCTTCTGCCTGCTCTGTGCTCTCCGCGTGAGCGCTGGATTATTCCAGTTTTTGAGCATGGCAGATTTCCACTGGATGACATCATGGGAGCCCAGTGAGTGCCGGCTCGTGGAGAGGGACGGAGAGAGGGAGGAGGAGCAGAGGAGGAAAGAGGGCTGGGGAGCGTAGCCAGAGCTGGGCTGCCTGCCACCAGGCTCACGTTCGCGAGCTCGAGAGCTGGGGAGGAGTGCACCTCCAACCACTGACAAAGGATGGGAGGATGCCGGCGCCCCGGGATGCTGGCTGCGCGCAGCCTGGCGGCCGCCTGAACCACTTCATCCTCCCACGGTGAGTGATAGCAAAGATCATTCAATCAGCGCGGAGGAGAGTCCTCACTCTCTTCGGTTTGTGGTCCTGGGAGGCTTGTCTCTGCTCCAGAGAGCGGGACTGGGCACAGCCCTAGCCCGGAGCTCAGGCAGCAGGTGCCTCTGCCCAGGTGGTTCCACGCAGGAGCGCCTGGACTGGTACTGGTACCCAATCCGCTGGTAGCAGGCGCTAGGAGCTTCTTGGGTAAGCGCAGGCTGCCCCAGTCCGCTGCCTGGGGTAGTTTCCTTGGTAGACCCTTGATGGATAACAAGTGAGCCGCACCCCTGTCTGAACGCACCGAATTCGAATCAATGCCAGTGACTTCTTAGGCTCAATCGCTCGCAGTGCTTGAGCGAGAGAGTACTTGATTACCCAGCAAAGGGAGCGCACCATGGAAGGCTGAGCGCTCAGCCTTTGTCTTGGTTTTAATGCTGATGCGCGCAAACCTGATTGCAACTGTTGGGTCCAATCCTGGTTCCCTGCACCAGCCCGGTTGGGCGAGAGATGCCACTGTGTTCCCATGGCAGGAGAGGTGGAGAGCCAGGGTTAAGGACGCCAGGAGGGTCCTGAGCTCACGGGTGAGTGTCGCAGTTATCCAGGTGTGGAGCGGGCTTCTGGAGCCCTAGGAAGTGAAGTGGCCAGTGAAAACCCACAATCGCCTAAGTTCTATCCCAAGTGGGGCGAGGGAAACAACAAACTTAGCGAAAATGATTCTCGCTCTTTTTTTTTTTTTCCTCCTGCTTTCGGATGCGCCTGTTGTGGGTATTGTCTGTGGTGGAGCGAATGGAGGCAAAGGCAGGTCCAGTGTGCTATTAGAAAGCGCCAGGTTTTCTCGGCAATTCCTTTTGTTACTCCAGAAGAGCTTTGCTTGCTAAATAGGGTAAACAGTACTATCTTTACTATGATGTAGCTTTGTGGACTTAAAGCGATTCAGAAGCTGCCCAAGTGCCTTAGTTTGAGAGTATAGCACCGCGTGTATCAGCTTACAATACCCACACCTGCTGTCTTCCTGCCGGTGGGGCACAAGCTTTATCAATGAATTCCTCCTGTTTGGAAAGAATCTAGTTTTCGCACCTTGAGCAAATGATTAGGAATCTACCCTGCGCCCCACCCCCAACCCAACCACCTTGTGCAAAAGATGGAAATTTTACTACTTTGAGTTCACTTGCTTCCAAAACGAGAGTTTCCAACCACTGCAATCTGAAATATTTAAAAAATTTAATATCTAATACATATTCCTGAACTTAGTGTATAATAAATAATCACTGAACAGCAAGGAGGTTCTAGACATACAAGTTGGGTACCCCAGTCCCCAAGATAATTACAAGACACAGGAATAAAGCAATGAAAGTTATAACTTCAAGGATCATTTTATACTGTCTTTAGAAAGGTTGTTTTCCTTTAGATTTTCTTTCTTTCTTTCTTTCTTTCTTTCTTTCTTTCTTTCTTTCTTTTCTTTCTTTCTTTCTTTCTGTTCGTTTAAAGATACCTGGTCCTAACGAAGGTCTTTGAAGACACAAGATCAAAATATATTTTCTTCATTTGTGATGCCTCTCTGATAACCCTTTCAGTTCAAACCTGATAGAAAATTTTTGGAATAATGAATGTAGAAATGAAGAGGGATCTGACATACTAGAGGGAGTTTTATAAATATGAACCATGGAGCAAGGAAGGCTATAAGAGACTGTTATTTTGATTTTGGAAAAGCTCATTCTGGGTTTTACGTGCTCATCTCTCCTGGGAAGTGTATAATTAACTGTTTGATTATGTGAATCTATGTGAAGAGACAGATAATTTGACTAAAGAGAGTTTGTCTTTATCCAGGACTCCTGGGGTTGGCAGCAACATTTTTCTCCTGTGATTGAAAAAGAATGTTTATTGTGTTATGTGTTTCTTGACTGTCACAGAGGGCTCAGTCTATTTCTTCAGTTTCCTTTCTAATTTTCTTGTACTCTTGTCTTTATAGTAAAGCATATCTAGCTCTGTGTTAAGGTTCTTACAGCACCTGTTGCTCATGTTGACTCCTTCCCTTTGATGGTAAGATGGCAGAAACTCCCTTTAAAGCTAGCTTAGCAAGCATATGATCTGCTGATGTGCTTCTGTAGTGGGGTACACATAAACATATACACTGACCTAAAATATATGATAATTCTGATCAGACAGTCAGAAATTACAGCGTAGGTCATTTTGTGGCATTTGGTTTATGTTTTTTCATAAATGATATTACCTTTAAAAATAAGATGCTTTATCAGTCTTACAGGTAAATAAAATGCACATCAAAAAAAGATTATATATCTAAAATATTCATTTAAAACATTTTATCCCAGAAAGATGACAATCTCTCAGCATTTTACTGCAAATGCATAGGACTATGTTAGGACTATCTTCATAAAATGTGTCTAACAAATAGGATACAGTTGAGAGGAAGTACAATATTATTTTTTAAAGCACATGGGATAAAAATGGCCTTGAACTAGAAACTCTTCCCCTTAAATTCTGTAATGTGTTTCACAAATACTTTGGCTAATTCACTATATAAGGACTCTTAATTGGGAAAGATGAGAGATGAGGAAGAAGTTGCCTTAGAAGACAGTATCAAAGCCACAGCACAGTGCCAAGAGCAGACACCAGGGATGCTCCAGAGGTCATGGGAAAGAGCTTTTCTCTTGCTGTGATCTTTCAAAAAGTCACTTTAAAGGAGTAGAGCTTTATTTTGACTCACAGCTCAGAGGAATACAGTCCATCATGCTGGGGAAGGCATGGTTTCAGGCTCACAGCTGGGGCAGACTGGAGGTTGCTCATCAGTGGTTATGTCAAGTTAGCAGTCAGGAAGCAGAGAAAGGGAAAGCTTGTGCCCATCAGATTTTCTTCTCTTTCACCTTTTATTCATTTTGGGTCCCAGCACATGGGATGGTGCCATCTATGTTTAAGGTGAATCTTCCCTCATCACTTAAACCTCTCTTGAAGCATCCTCACACACACACCTGGAGCATATCTACTAGATGATCTTAAATACAGAGAAGTTGACAATGAAGATGAATTATCATATGCATTTTGTCAGAACACTGGAAAGTTTCCAAGAAAAGATGGTATATAGGATTGAGTTCATATTTTTAATGATCTCTTGCTTTTCATTGTTCCAGTCGGTTGATTTAACAGATTCTTAAACATCTTCAGTACGTGAAATTTCTTCCACTTTCCTTCAGGCAGAGTTCTATCTTGAACTCAATCAGAAGATTATCTTATGGCCTCTCCATAAAGATATCATCTGGCTTGTCTAGTTTAAGGATGCTTATGGATCACAGAACATTATGGTTGTAATTTTTGTATAGTCCTTTGATATGGAAATTGGTTATTCAAACTGTGGTGGAAAGCTTTTAGTAACTTAGTTTCTTCTGCAATGATAAAATAAAACAAAAGCCAAATAGCCTTTTAAAATGCTAATAAGGTTATGCTTATAAAGGTATATAGTTTTAATTTTTTATTGTATTTATTTATTTTTATTGTTTATTTATTGTGTGTGCCCACACGCCACAATGTGAATGTGGTCAGAGGACACCTTGTGGGAATTGGTTCTCTCCTTCTACAAGGTTGGTTCCAGAGATTGAACTCAGATCATCAGAATTGCAACAACTGCCTTTACCTGATGAGGACCCATTTCATCAGCCCAAATACGATATGTTTTTTAAAAAATTTTATTTTATGTGTATGAGTGCATTGCCTGCATGTATGTGAGTGCACCCGTGTTGTGCAATGCTGCAGAGGTCAGAAGAGGGCTTCGATTCCCCTGGAACTGGAGTTAAGGATGGTTCATAGCTGCCATGTGGGTGCTGGGAATCAAACCCGGGTCCTCTGCAAGAGCAGTCAGTGCTCTTAACTGCTGAGCCATCTCTCCAGCCCCAAATATGATATTTTAATGAATGAGTACAGAAAATATTAATGGAGTTTTAAAAAATGTGTATCTTATTTTATGTGTATGAGTGTATTGCCTGTATGCATATAAGTGCACCCATGTCCTGCCGTGCCCATAGAGGTCAGATGAGGGTGTGAGATCCCCTGCAATTGAAGGTACAGACATGTGTTAGCTGCCGTGTAGGTGCTGGAAATTGAACCTGGGTCCTCTGGAAGAGCAGCCAGTGCTCTTAAGCACTAAGCCATCTCTCCAGCCCCTTAACAGAGTTTTTATTTTAAACAAATCGATTAAAGATAGTATATTAGTCAGAGTCTTCTAAAGAAACATAATTTATATATATGCATATATATATTATATGACTTATTAGATTGGCTTACATGATACAGTTGTCATAATCCAACAATGACTGTCTCACCCTGGAGAGGCTAAGAATTCTGTAGTTGCTCAGTCCGTGAGGTTGGATGTCTCAGCAGTCCAAATCTGGCAGAGAAGGCTGGAGGATTTAGAGAGCTACTGTCTTCAGTCTACACTGGAACTCAGGGAAGCTGGTTCTAATATCAGGGAAGGAATGCAACAGCAATAGGATTGATGGACTTGCCAGCGAGAGTGAAGGCAAGCAGGAAAAAGTTTCGTTCTTCAGCTTCCATTTATCTTCCTTCTGTGCTGCCACCAGAAGGTGCTGCCCACATGTAGGGTGGGTCTTCCCCTGCTTCATTGTAATCTGAACAAGAAAGGCACAGGAGCGCCCTGAGGCTTGCACTTTAGTTGAGTTCAGATCTAGTGAGGTTGACATCACACATATTTTGAGACAAATTCTTTACAAGTCATTGGAATACATGAGCTACATTTTGTAACTTAATGTGCTTCTCTATGCTATCAACAATTACTTGCCTACTTCATCAGTTCCAAATTATGGAGGGAGGAAGTAAGCATTTCAGCCTTGAACTTGTGTCATTGAGGATAGCTCTCAGAATGTCTTTGAATGCTATTTCATTTTATGATAGCTTCTGCTTTGCCTGGCTCCCTGGCAGAGGGACAGTGTTAACTTATGACAGTGATTTGCAAAACACAGTGAAAATGGTTAGATAAATATGTATGGTGAATCTAATAATTCATTTCAGTTAAAGAAGTAAGTAACATTATCAATGTGAATTTAGTTTGTGATATCTTTTAAATATCTGGCATTTTAAATTAACGGCATCTTTAACAATTCATTTATTATAATTTGATCATACAAATTATGAAATTGGTTGTTATAAATTTTTAATTTAAAGTTAGTTGGTAAATTTCATTCATTTTTTGTGTTTAAAAATGTTTTAGTACAGATGTAATTCTAACCAATATTCAAGATAAGCACAATTTTTGTTCAGTGAGATTTTTTTCAAGAAATTAACTTGCTATTCTGTTGAGTTAGGTTTTCCCTCAAGCCTGTTAAGTCATATTGTTGTTACTTTAAAGTCACATGTCTTTGTATCTGATTGATTTTGAGATTTATTTTATTTTTCTTTACTTTCCTTCTGTTTTTCTATGATGTTCCTTGATATCGCTTTCTTTATGCATATCCTCCTTAGAGTCAGAGCTTCTTGAATTTGTGGGTTAGTATCTTATAGTAAGTGAAATTAATTGATGAATTCTTGACTATTACTTCTTAAGACACAGCCCTGCCTGCCATTTGTGTCTTTTTCCCATCAATTCATGTGTAGTAGATGTTTCATTAGACCCGCCTTCCTTCCTATACTCGTTTCACTGTTTTCTATTCTTTATTCTATTTGGAGTTACCTGAGTATTTCTTTTGACCTTTACCTCAGTGTATAAATCATCATCTGCACAGTATGTTAGGCTTATCAAGCTTACCTATGGGCTATTACTCTATCAAATAAACCAAACTGTATATTTGGTTCTTTTTCTGTAGATTGAAATTTATTTTCTGTATTTTTCCTTCATTACTATGAACATATTAATCAAAATTATTTTAAATATTTTGCCTTCTAAAACCAATAACTATGTTGTTGTGGACCTGTTTTCAGTCTCTCTTACTCTTGATTTTATTCACATGCCAAAATTGTAGAGGATCCATATGATTTATTCATTCCCAAAGAAGCCCAAAGATATTTGCTTTGCAGGACATTCAAAGTGAAAGAGTAGCCATCCTTGTAATCTAATCAGTGTCAGCAGAGTCAGTCTTGCTTGCATCTCCAGACTTCATCCCCTTCTGGTGCACCTGTATCTGGAACTGCCACTAGGTGATTCTAGGTTCCAAATACAAACTGCCGCAAGACCTCTGAGCATCCTCTTCCTCACAGAGACCTCCCTTTCGTTAGTTTAACCCCTGAACATGTGTGCAATTTCAGTTTTCACCAAACATCAACCGTGTGCAGTTTCAGATTTTGCTAAACATACTGTGGGTGAAATCAGACTTGTGTCAGATGGGCTTTCTATCACTTGTTTTTCCCTGTGAGGATCTTGGCTCTTCATCTCTCGAATGTGTCTCTGTAGCCTCCCAAGACTATAAAAGTGTGTGTGATGGAGTCTTTATCCAACAACAGCCTGTATTCCAGCTGTTTATGTGATTCTTATATCCTCCATCCCAGAAGAAGTACACTACAAAGTCATCTTACCTCACTGGTATTCTCTGCATCTGATGTCATGAAACCTACTCGTGACCTTCTTCAGATGGGCTGTCTAATGATTAGCTCTTCGGTGTCCTCTAAAGCCCATGCATGTTGTCTTGATTTCCATCTTACTGCTCTTGGAATGTGCTGGACATTTATCAGTTGGGCCCTGGTTCTAGGAATTCATGTCCTTAGCAGTGCCCTTGATGGGGATTGTGATGTCACAATCCTTTTATATTTCTCTCTTTCACAATCAGGGCATAAAGTGAGTGGTTTTCTCTACCACAGACACCCTGTCTGGTAGGCTGCCTGAACACATGTCCCAAACCAATGGGGCCAACAGGTCATGGACTGAAATCTCCCAAAACTGAGCAAAAAACCTTTATCTTCATAAGCTATCTCAGGTATGCCTTACCTGAATAGTAAGTGTACATATATATAT
>NW_008350535.1:768533-782491 GCF_000622305.1 Nannospalax galili
TTGTGCTTTATTCCACTAAAACTGTCAGTTGAAACAGATCATTATCACTGATCATAAACACTGATATACAGGTATCCAAGATCACTACCTGATAAAACTAGAGTCAGTAGCTTCAGCCTACAGACTCCTAGGTAATACAGCTAATGCTAAGCCACCTTTATTTCTAAAATTTGCTCTGAAAGATATAGAGTCTACTAAGCAGTTACATTATACGCCGTTTTATATTGAAACAGTCAATTTTTTGAGGTAGATCTTAGCAATAGTGAAAATAAATGAAGCAAAGAACCGGTAAATATAAAGTCTTTGTAACTACTGACAAACTGGCAAAACTTTTCTCTAGGAGTGATACAAATAAACACACACACATGTATTCATAAAAAACAAGTCTCTTCTGAATTCAGGCATTTTGTAATGAATCATGCTAGCTTATAAACATATCTATGTATATGGAGGAAAAATGTGGAAGTCTGGACTCTCCTTTTCTTAGAAACAACTTTCTTGTATTTTTAAGTTGTGACTCTGAGAACCAGTTGATAAACATTTATTTCTTCCTATCTGTATTCGAGAGTTAACAATCTAATAATATATTGATCTATTTGTGCATCATAAAACTCAGTATATTTTAGGTCAGCCCACAAAAGTATAGCTAATTCATCTCATAGCTGAAGTTCCACTGTTAGACACACATGAGATGAATTAATAATGCTTCTAGAGATTGGTTTATAATCTTTGTTAAGTCTGCCTAATCATGATGAGGTACTCAAGATCACACACACACACACACACACACACACACACACACACACACAAAATTCTTGTTTTAGGTAATTACATATTCCACACAATATTGGAAGTGTTGACTTTTGGGGGAGAATACAGTGAACTGAAGGATGTCCAGGATGGTTTCTTCTCCTTCCTTTGATTCAGTGTCTCAAAATACACTGCACTTGAATGAGTATGATAAATTATCTTAAGTATTGCTGTATCATTGTTTGAGATTTGCTCAAGTAGTGAACAATGCTTTGCTTCCCATAGGGCCTATCAAAGGTCTCTTGAGTCCTGCTTCACATCTTGGTCTAGCTATGGCTCTGGCAAACCTGACAGGCAGGCCTTGACTCAGTTGTGCTGACACTTTCCCGCTTCATGTTTGTGTTGAGTATCTTTCACCTTGGCCTAAGGCTTACTAGTAGGCTGTTACTGCCTCAGACCAAGGTCTATGCAACCTGAAGGCGTGAAGAGTTAATACTACATAGGAAAACATTCAAGTAGGGGGAGTGGGTGGACAGTTCTGTGAGGCATACGTAGCTCCTCAGAAGATCCAGGAGGGATGGAGCCTCAACTGTTCATGGTGGTGAAGGAACCCTAGTTGCTTACAGTGGCTTTTCCTGTTCCTCTTTACCTGGTGGGTCACTCACTCACTAGCTGCTGTTTCTACATGGCTTCTTAGTTCAGATCAAGTTTTTGAAGGGAATTTGATCCAAGAAGTATGATAAATTAGGTTTCGTTCTTTGGAGGAAAAATGAGGAATGAGGAAAGAAAGGAGACAGGAAGCAGGAGGAAGAGAAGGAGGAGAAGGGGGGAGAGGAAGGGGAGAAAGGGAAGAAGAAGGAGGGAAAATAATCAGGACTGTAACTCTAAGACACATCCATTTACAATGAAAGGACAGTGATAAGGGAAAAGCTAAAGCAATATATTTCTCAAATATATTTTATTTATAAATTAATAGTCTTTTAATACCTATGGAATCATCTGTTGTCCGAATGAGTAGTTATCGTCTCTACTTTCCCCACTTCCTTTAACATGTGTTTTTTGGCAAATTATTCTATTCCTGATACTCATCCAGGTCTTGGTGACATAATGATAGGTGAAAATAATGTATTCAGATTTTTGCTACTTCGAAACTTTTTATCTGTGTGAATTAATGAAATAACTACATGAACCAAATACGAAAGAATAAATGCAGTGAAGGGCAGGTGCATGCTGATGGTAAAGCTTAATACAGAGACTGTGACTTATTTATGGCGGTTTATGCAAATGTCCTTCGAGAAGTGACATTTGAGGTGACAAAGAAGAAAAATGAGGTAATAGATGAAGAGTCTAAGTATAAAGTCTTTGATGGGGGATAAATGGATTGTGCTAGAGGCTCCATTTTTGAGGATAGCTTGGCAAATATGATAGACGCGTGGAAAGTTGGGGAGAGTATGACAGGGATTTGGGCTAAATTGTGCCACATATAAGGGACAATTTCAAGATGTTTGCCACATAAGGATTGACGTGCATATATGACGTGTGTATATGGTTCATCAGGGTCAGGGCCAGCAAATTAATAAGATTTTCTGCTAGCAAATAAGAAATACATGAAGAATCTTGGAAAGAAGTTGTATAAAGTATGCAGATTAACAAATACGAAAAAGCTATGAACATTTTAAAAATTGAGATTTGTAGGAATTGATTAATTTGTTAGCAAATTTTTAAAGAAATAAAGTTGAAACCGACATTTCCTCATTTTGGGTTTTGCTCAGTTTATACTAGTTTATGATGATGACATAAAGTTTTTCTGTCCTATAAAGTAGCTTTACATTATAAAATATGTATTTTTTCTAGTTATTTATTAATTTTTAGAATGAGGAAATTATACAAAGATTTTGTTCAGATTTTTAAAAAGAAAATTAGTTTTACTATTGAAATTTTTAGTAGTTAAAAGAAATAATTCAATATTTCAACTAAAATTATATTTGAAGTTGATTTTAATAGTGAAACACAGGAAAGTCTGTTTATATGCTGCGAGGCAGAAATTCACGTTTAATCATTTAGTATCAAATCAATTCCTTTATTTAGGTTCTGGGAAAGTTAAATTGCCTGTATATTAGCATAAGTTTGGATTCTGGTTTTGTTAATTTCTCCCATATTTGAAATTTAATAAACTCGAGACAAGCTATTTTCCACTTAGAGGTATATTTCCTTTGATTTCTTAACAATTTTGCCTTAATGGAGTCCAGAGTTCTATCTTAGACACTGTGTGAAATGACCCATTGCTATTTAGCATAATGTAGAATAACTGTTGCAGGCCACCTTCCCTTTTTAATAACATGGCTTATTCATAGATCACCCTAAAAGTTAATCCTCTGTATTCTGCTCTCCCTATGAGCAAATCTTATTTTAAAAAATGTTTAATGAATAAATGGTTAAACAAACATTGAGCAACCACTACATGGAAAAACTACTCTATGCTCTGGACAATATTGGAGAATTAGCAGGAAGTAAGGGGATTAACTGACAGATCAAAGAAGTAATTTATTAAATGATACATACAAAAGATAAAATTTGAGATCTGTCAGTTTGCTTTATCTGACATTTTTGGCAAAGAAAATGAATCCTAATTGAGAAATGATAATGGGTCTTACTGAAATTGGCCTTTGTTTTGTGACTGACTTTTGGATGTCAACTAGAAGAAACAGTTTACAATGATACAAGAGGTGTTGATTTTCTCACCATACATAGCCTCCATAATGTTCAAAATAGAAAATTGATTTTATAAGTAAAAACATAACTGCTGGGAGAGGGAAAGACAATATCTTACAGGCATGGGACTCTTGGTGGGCCCAGGGTATGGACCCACTCTAAAGGACAATTGGGGACATAATCAGGCTCTATAGGCCATTATATCTATATCCATATATAGATATAGATATAAAATATATGTTATATGTATTTTAGAAACATTTAAAAATGTTAATGAACATGAAATGGATTTCAAGTCACTGCTTCCTGTGCCTGCTTGAAGATGTGAGAGCTCAGCTTCTGCTCCTACTCCAGCCACCTCTGCCATCAGGCCTCCCCACCATGATGGACTCTAATTCCCCTGGAACCATAAGCTCAAATAAACTCTTCCTTTTATAAGTTGCTTTGGTTAGTGTTTCTATCACAGCAACAGAAAAGTAACTAATACAGTAATTGGTAACAGAGAGTTGGGTGTTGGCTATAAAGAACTTCACCATGTGTAGAGAGTGCCTCCAGGGCAAGACCACACCCAGGTAAGCCTCCAACTTGTGAAAGGAAAATGCTGGGGTTTTGTACTCTTAGAAAGCCATAGCAGAGAAAAGCTTCAAAAGTAGATGAAACAGGCCAGGGTCCATCCTAAAGGGAGTTGCAGCCAAATTTGGCAGAGTCATTCACCTGGTGCTGGCTTTAGAGGTATGAAAGATTCAAGAGTGAAGGGGTCATTGATTCTTCCTTCACAGTTTCAGAGAACTGCTGAGGCCAGGCAGTGTGCAGCAGGGATTCTCCTGCATAAAGAAGAGGCTGATAAGCCACTATGTGAAACTGTGAAGGTGAAGCCTGGTGGGCAGTAGAGACTCCAAGAAGAAGTTTGTGATGCCAGAACTGTGAGATATCTTCCAAAGAGAGCTGCATACAGGAAGTGGTGCCAGCCCAAGAGAGATGTATGTTTCACACAGCAAAGCTGAAGAGACTGAGCCACCTAAGCCCTTTAGAAGTAAAGTCCCAAAAGTTGGATGTGAAGCTAATGAATTTTGTGTTTGCCCTGCTGGTTTTTGGTCTTGTTTTGGTCTGGTATTTCCTCACTATGCCTCTATTCCTCCCTTTTGGAATGGGAATGTGTATTCAGTTCCACTGTATGTTGGGAGTATGTAATTTGTCTTTTGATTTCATAGGGGCTTACAGTTAAAAGATTGCCCTGAGGTTTAGAAGAGACTTTGGACTATGGCTTTTGAATAGTATTGAAACTGGTAAAGACAATGGGAATTTTTAAGGCTAAGGATAGACTAAACGCATTTTGCATTTTATATGGTCATGAGCCTATGGGCCAGGGAGTTGAATGTGGTGGTTTGAATGAGAATGGCCCCCATAGGCTCCAAGTGCTTGAACATTTTTTTCACAGTTGGTGGCACTGTTTTCGGAGATTTTAGAAGGTGTGGTCTTTTTGGAGGAAGCATGTCACTGGGGTGGGCTTAGAGCATTCTTAAGCCTTTTAGGATTTCATGTCACTCTCTCACCCTCTGCTTCCTGAACCTGCTTGAAGCTGAGCTTCTGCTTCTACTTCAGCCACCTCTACCATCACCCCCCACCCCCATGATGGACTCTTGCCCCTTTGGAACTATAAAAATAAACTCTTCCTTTTTTTTTTTTTAACTCTTCCTTTTATAAGTTCCCTTGGTCCTGGTGCTTCTATCACAGCAACAGAAACAGGGACTATGCTGGATAAGTCTATTTGTCAACTTGACATGCCTGGGAAAAGGGAACCTTATGGGGGGGATTTCCTCTATGGGTCAGATTGGCCTGTGGACATTTCTGTGAGGCACGTCCTTTATTTTTGAGTGATGTGGGAGGGCCTTGTCTACTGTGGGTGGTGCCACCCCTGGGAAGGTGGTTCTTGGTTGTATAAGAAAGCAAGACGGGCACAGGCCAGGGGAGAGTCAGTATGCAGTGTTCCTCCATGGTCTTTGTTTCAGTTCCTGCATCCAGGTTCCTTCCCTGAGTCCCTGCCCTGGCGTCTCTTGATTGTGGACTGTGAGCTGTAAGCCAAATAAACCCTTTGCTCCCCAAATTGGTTTTGGTCAATGCTTTTTAATTTTTTAAATTGAGTTTTTGAGATTTTCATACAATATAGTTTGATGGCATTTAGTTCTGCTCTTCTCTCCCCACCTCCCTCTACTACTCCCTGCCACAAATTATAAACTCTAATATATAGAGTATGATTTGTGTCCCCCAGTATCTTACAGTGTGGATCCATTCACTGGTCCCAACAAGAGTTCTAACCCTATAAGATATTGTCTTTAGCCCTCCCAGCAGCCAGCAGCTGCCAAAAGTTCTTTAGGTTGGGTTGGGATTTCTTACCCACTTCCCCATGTTTATGCTGGGATTTTTGTCTGGTTTGAGCATGCATAGGACTTCTGCATGCTGTCACCATTGCTGTGAGTTCATATGAGTATATATTGGTCAGTGTTTTTATCACAGCAATAGAAAGTAACTAGCCAGGGTTGGTGCATGAACATAAGGAAACAGAGTCTTTCAGGTCCCTGGGAACTTGCACATATGAACTTGCAACAATGGTAACAGCATGCATAAGACCCAGCTTATAACTGGGGAAATGGGCAGGAGGCCTCAACCTTAGCAGAGGAACTATTAGCAACTGATTACTCGGGGGTGAGGGAGAGTTGATCTTTTTTAAGGGAGTAACTCTAGATAAGCTGGCTAGACTCCAGTAGATGAACTTGCACTGAGGGACATCTATTTACAAACACTTGACCAGATAGGCCTTAACATACATGATAGAATGTGTAAAATCTGGTAGGGGATATGGGGAGTGTGGTTAGGGGAGGGGTTCTAAATTTGATTAAGATCTATTATATGAAATGCACAAAAACTCAATGAAAATATACATAAAAAGAAAATAACTAGGAACGTGACTTACCTGATATGAACATTCCTTTGAAAATTTGTCTCTCAGCACTGCAGGAGAGAACATATGCTAACAAAATTTTTAAAAGAAACTGTTGATTATCCTCATTAACTTGTCTTAAAATAACAGAGAACAACTTCATATTGCTGAATTTTACTTTTGTGCATTTTCATGTGAAATGTACTTTTCTTCCCATATGTTCTCATGGTGGCAAGTGTCCTGTTTGGGCTTTGAATTTTTAAGATTCTCCCTCTACCAAGGGGGTTTTGTTTATTTTCTTGTAGCTGTGGGGCTGATTTTGATGATGTATTCTTTTATTAAATATTTGTGGTTTCATGCTTATAAGGCATTTATTGTGGATTTTAAGGTGGAAAGGTTTTGATATTTTTAAAAATATTTCTCCTGGTTAGCTTTCTATCACTATGGTAAAACACTCTGCCCAAAACCAACTTGGGGAGGAGGTGTGTATTTGACTTACACATCCTGATTACAGTTCATTGTTGAGGGCAGTCAGGGCAGGAATTCAGGGTTTCTTTAATTTTTTTAATAGCATAGGCAGTCTTTAAATTTGTTAGGCTCAATCCCACCCTGTATTCTTTTAAAAATATTTTACTTATTATTTTTTTATTTTATGTGTGGAGTGTATTGCCTGAATGTGTGTAAGTGCACCATGTCATGCAATGCCCATGGATGTCAGAAGAGGGTGTTGGATCCTCTGGAGCTGGAGTTAGGAATGGTCATTAACCACCATGTGGGTGCTGGGAATTGAAGCCGGGGCCTCTGCAAATTGCTGAGCCATCTCTCTAGCCCCCCATTCCTCATTTTTAACCCTAAAAATTATCTTGGTTCTTATAAACTTTGACTTATTACTTTAAAGTCTGATCATTGAATTCCATGTGTCATTCTAGTGATAGATACTCCATGGCGCAATATCTCCTGTGCCTCTTGCCTTCTGCGTTTTAGTTGGATGTCCTAGTTCTTTTTCTGTTGCTGTGATAAAACACCCTAGCAAAAAGAATTTAAGGGAGGAAAGGACTTATTTTGACTCACAGTTCCAGAGAGGATACAGTCCATCATGCCTGGAAAGACATGCTGGATCATGGCAGGGAAGGCATGCTGGATCATGGCAGGAAACGCATGGTGGGTCAAGCCAGGGAAGGCATGCTGGATCATGGCTGGGAAGGCATGCTGGATCATGGCAGGGAAGGCTTGGTGGATCAAGGCAGAGAAGGCATGGTAGATCATCACAGGGAAGGCATGCTGGATCACACAGGAAATGCATGGTGGTTCATGGCAGGGAAGGCATGCTGGATCATGACTGGGAAGGCATGGTGGCTCATGGCAGGGAAGGCATGCTGGATCATGGAGAGAAGACATGCTGGATCACGTCAGGAAAAGCATCCTGGGTCATAGCTGGGAAGGCATGCTGGATCATGGAAGGGCCACGGTCGTTGCAGGAACATGAAGCCAGCTCTTCACAGTGCATCTGCAGTCCAGAAGCAGAGGAGAATAGGAAGATGGGGCAGGCTATAAAAACTGGAAGCCCATTCCCATTGACATACTTGCTCCAGCAAGGCCCCACCTCCTAAAGGTTCCATAACCTTCTCAAACAGTGTCTCCAACTAGAGACTAACTTTTTAAACACTGCGGCCTTTGGAGAATATTTCACCTAGAAGCACCAGTTTGATTGAATGAGAGAAGAGAGCAAGTAGTACCAAACTATTCTTTCAGAACCCTCTGCCTCTCAGATACAATTATGGTCATACTTCCTCTGATTATGGTTTTCAGCCATTGGATTTTTATGACCACATCCCTTTTTTCCTTTCTTTTTCCCTACCCGAACTTGGAGGTAGTGGTGGCTGTGTTAGAGTTGACATAGAAAAAAGTCATGGCTTCTATTAACCTCAACACATCTCTGCATTACTTTCCTTTGGAAGTAACTCCTTTTCTCCAAGGACTTTGACACACACCCTGTCAGAATGGGAAATGCTCTGGTTTTATAGCTTAATTCGAGGGCACCATCGTTTTTATGATAGAGCCCTCCTAAATCATAAACCTTGCTTCCAGTTCTTTTATATGTTTCAATGATGTTGCAATTTTTTTTCTGTGAAGATCTTGCTTAGAGATTCATTCTCAAGATTATTATTGTTTTGCTGCAGTTGTAAATGAAAACTTAATAAGATACATTCTCTGTTTATTGGAGATATATATTGATTTTGCAAGTTGGTTTTTCATCCAGCAACTTTAATAATAGTTTCTAATAGGCTTTATTGAGATTTTATAATATAGGCTATATAATCATATTGTCTGTATATCATAATGTTTACTACAATTTATAGTGAACTCACATATTTTGGAAAGATATATTTTAAATATAGCAGCCCATTTAATCTTCTGGTCAATCCTGTGATATAGGAGGTATAGTTATACTTATTACCCTTTCTTAAAGAAAAGACTTCCCAGAGATTTAGTGTTCATAGTCATTTAACCAAAGCAGTACAGCTTATAGTTGGCAGTGGTCACCTCAATTTTCTATATGATAAAATCTATGCAGAGAAATATTAATTCATCTTATTAAAACTACAAAATTAGTCAGGGGAAGGGCCAAGATTTGAATCATGCATTTCCTTCAATGTTCTAAGAATAATGTTCAATTCTGATATTTTCATAACTTCTTTTTCTTTCAGATTTGTTTTTACTATTTTGTGTGTTTCTATTGTTTTTAATTATGGGGGGGTGCCTGAGAAGGCCATTAGAGGGCAAAAGATTCCTTGGAGCTGGGATTGTAGGTAGTTGTAAGCCACTCCTCATGGTTGTTGGGAACCAAACTCTGTTCCTATGCAAGAGCAGTGCAAGCTCTCAACTTCTGAGCCATCTCCCCAGCTTCTCCGCTTTCCTTTTTATTCTTATCTTTTGATTTACTTCTCTTACCATAATACATAAGTGAGAACTTCTGTGTTAAGTTGTAATGAAGAGATGGGTATAAACACCAATAAGCAACCAAATCCTCTTTCAAGGAAGGGTGTGCTACTGCCTGTAGAGGAATGCTATGTGGTCTGCCTCTAGCTCTGAATCTTCCCAGAGTCTGACTTAGCAGGCAAGAGACATCAGGACCCATGCCACCTTTACCTGGAGCTGACCACTTAGCTCAGTGAGAGGGTTGGCATATATGTATCTTGATGTCTAGCCCTGTAGTTTCAAAATTCCTCCTATAAAATATTATAAATTATAAAAGAATCTCATTTGCATCTGGGAGGAAGTACCAGCCACAAACTAGAAAACGCATAGCAGAGATTTGAATGAGAGTAGGCAAATTTGTCATTTTTTGAAATAATCAGGATCCAGTTGGGGTGTGGGTTCTTTGAAAATCTTCCTCTTTGTGGCTTTAGAAAGCCCAGAACAGATGTCATTTTGTAACAAACTGTTTTGCCTTTGGTAATTAGACAATACTTGGGAAGATCTGAGGACTCAAAGGCCCTCTGTGGTGAAGGAAATGATGTATCTTTGCAGTGGCGTGGACTCCTAGGTGTTATATAGTTGTTAATTAGTAATGACATAAACGATAGCAAATTATTTTGAATTACATTTCTCTGCAAAACATAGAAATGGGGCTGGATGGATGGCTCAGCGGTTAAGAGAACTGACTGTTCTTGCAGAAGACCTGGGGTCTAGTCCCATATTCACGTAATGGCCAACAACCATTTGTAATTCCAGTTTCAGGAGATCTGAAGCCCTTTCCTGGCATCTGTGGGCGCTGCATAACACAAATGCATTTACATATGTACAGGCAAAACATTCATATACATAAAATAAAAAATTTAATGATAAAATTTATATTACCATTTTAATTTTTTAGAAAAATATGTTTGATATTGTCATTTTTTTTGTTTTGTCTTTGTTTTTGGTCTTTTTGAGACTAAAACTGGATCTCCCTGTAGCCCCAGTTGTCCTGGAACTCACTATGTAGACCAGGCTGGCCTTGAACTCACTGAGATCTGCCTGTCTCTGCCTCCCAAGTGTTTGGATTAAAGGCATGTGCCACCACGCCCAGCTGATATTGTCATTTTTTAAAATAAAATGTTTCTAAAAGTCTTAATATTTGTTATATGGCTATGAGGGTCAGGACTGGTCTATGTCCTAGGGACTCAAACATAACACAAAAAAGCAAAATAACAACAATCGTTAGCTCACAATTGTGTTATGAAATTTTCTGAAATATATGTACATGCATTATTTAATTTAGTTATCACCACAGTTTTTAATATGCTCACCTTTCTTTTTAATATTTTATTTATTATTTTTTATTTTATGTGTACAAGTATTTTGCGTGTATGTATATAAGTGTACCTGTGTCACACAACACCTGCAGAGATCAGGAAAGGGTGTTGGATCCCTTAGAACTGAAGCTAACGGACAGTTGTTAGCCACCATGTTGGTGCTGGGATGTGAACCCAGGTCCTCTGGAAGGATATCAAGTGTTCTTAACCACTGAAGCATCTCTCCAGCCCCTACACTGACTTTTCTACTAGAATGTAAGCTTTGTGAGATCCAGAACTGGGTTTGTAGCAATAAATGATGCCATACTAACCTGGTCATAGTTTACCTTTACGAACATGTCCATTGAATTGTTTGTTCCAGTGGCCAATCCTCACAAAGTATGCATGAGCAGCGTTATCCGAAATTCCACTCATGAGAAGCCGATGTAGAAAGTTTAATGACATTGCCTGGATAAAAACTGAAATAATTGAATATAACTCTTCTAATTTTATATTCAGTTTTATTCATTACAACATCGTTTTCATATGAGACACAACGGAATATTACAACACTAAAAGACATACAGAGAGCCTTGAAATTACTTGTCTAAATTAGGTGCATAAAATGTGTCCCTTTCAGGGGGAAGTGAGAGCATTGGAATCTGAGGCATCTGCAACTAAGAATAAAATGGAAAGATTAAGATTGCTTTTCATGTATTTTCCTTCACAGATAGTTTCTGTAGTGTCCATACAATATTGCAATATCCCCTTAAGATAGGATTGTCTATTCATAGTTAATAATGCCAATAGAATGTGTTGGTTTGACACACAAGCTTTGAAATCGGCAAACAGGAGCTCAGTTAGAGCTCAAACTTTTCATCAGATGGCTGTCTCTAGGTAAACTGCTTAATCTCTCTAATCCTCAATTTTCTCATCAGTAAAATGTGAATGATAACATTTAAGTAATGGGATTGATCTATTAGGCATCTCTAATGCTTGCAAAGATTGTACACATGAAAATGCTTACTCATTGTTAATTGCTCATATTATTACGATTATCATTTCACTTTATACCTGTATGGAATTTGTCTATGGGGATGAAGCAAAAGCTTGAATTTTCTTAATATAATTTCCATTTCAGTTTATTTTCTTCAATCAGATGACTTTTCCCATAATTTCCATATCAGTTAATTTTCTCAGATCCTATTACTTTCCCCTTTCTTGTTAAATAGAAAGTAAAGGATCTAACCAATACATTTCCAGTTAATAAAGACAGGACAGCATACTTTTATTTGTGTTCCAGGGTATAGTCTATGATGGCAGGTACATCTCAGTGGCAGGACCCTGAGGCAACAGGTTACAGTGCATTTGCAGTCAGGAAGCAGAGAACAATAGTGCTCATACTCAGCTAGCTCTCTCCTTTTTATACAGTCAAAGACCTGAGTTCAGTGAGTGATGCACCCACTTTTATGATGAGTTTTCCCATCTCAATAAATCTCAAGAAAGTCTCCCACAGAATGCCTGTGGATAACCTA
Organism: Nannospalax galili; assembly: GCF_000622305.1. Taxonomy (NCBI): domain Eukaryota; kingdom Metazoa; phylum Chordata; class Mammalia; order Rodentia; family Spalacidae; genus Nannospalax; species Nannospalax galili. The sequence goes on from NW_008350535.1 coordinate 780,746, forward strand.
GTCTAGATTAGTGCCCACAGGTCTACCCAAAGGCTTGCCTATTTGGTTGACAATAAGTATTAACTATCACACACATTAACATCCTATGACATTCTTTTTTTTTTTTGGTCTTTTTGAGACAGGGTCTCCGTGTAGCCCCAGCTGTCCTGGAACTCACTATGTAGACCAGGCTGGCCTTGAACTCACAGAGATCCACCTGCCTCTGCCTCCCGAGTGCTGGGATTAAAGGCGTGCACCACCACAAAAATGCCATTTTTGCTTTAAAAAATAACCCTGTGGATCCAAAACTTTTGTGTGAGTCATAACCACGTGTAGAACTGATAAAACTCCCATATTTCTGAGCTCTACTTCCAGATGTTCTCACCAGTTATATTAGAACAAGAGTGCTTCATTTTTCTAGTGGCCCATGTCTAACAGACACAAAGAAGGACTTACAGGTGTTAACTAATGTATACTCACTATGCCATAGTACTGTCAGTACTTGTAAATACTTAGAAAATCTGGATCGCTACTACAAGGATATCTGAGGATGTTTAATATTTTCTGCCTCAGTGAGAATTTTGAAGTTGAAAACAATGCTTTTGGTATTCTGTCATAGTTGACTAAGCTGTGCATTTACTTTGCTATATATAGTGTAGCTACACCCACTGTTGACAAATGACATGTCAGGAGTGAGGCCTTCAAATGACATCACACACTGTAGGACATGCTTGTCTCTTCTCAGAAGAAGCAGCTGACACATCTGTCTGAGTGTGTAGCAGAAGTAGTTATGATTGAAAGGTCTCCCTTCAGACAGACCTGCTGCAGTTTATTCAGAACCTAAACGATTCAGACAACAATGCTGAAGACAGCACAAAAGAGAAAGAATGAATTCTTCTCAGAACATCAGTTCATACCGTCTCTCAGAAGCAGCACGCACATGCAGTGACACACACCGCTGGACTTAATAGAGTGCTTGAAGGCATGATGCGAGTGTCCACAACTTCTGAGCAGTTGCTAACAGCTGGGTGCAAAGGAACATGTTTGCTTTTCTGTAAAATACACCCATTGTGCAAGAAATGTTTATTCTGAATTCCTCAGAAGAAATGAAAAATTTTTGTTTTTATAATTTAAAGTGAGTTTTTCTGGAGTAATAAGAGAAACTCCTTTCTTAAATGGGTAATGGAATGTTTTATCTTTCTCCAAATCTTTTAAAGAAAAGTGCCACTGATACAAAAATAAATGAGACAAACTAACTGACCTTTGGAGTTTCCCTTTACATTTCTGTTTCTATGTTTTCAGTTGCTCAATGTCAAGCATTCCCAATAGTTTGAACTAGTGTGAAGTTCCTCTTCACCACCAGTTTGGCTGGATTTAGAATGACAGGTGAAATACCTCTGGGTATGCCCATGAGGATGTTTCAGAGAGGGGTTTAACTGTGGAGTGAAACCCACCTGTGATGTGGCAGCAATGTCCCATGGGCTAAATAAAAGGGGTGGATATGATCAAAATACACTGTGTATATGTGTGAAATTCTCATAGAATAAATACAAATGAACAATTTAAAAATAAAACTGGATAAAAAGTAAAAGCAAGCTTAGACCAGGAGTTATATCTCTCTGCTTCCTGACTATATACATAATATGACCATCCTCCTAATTGTTACCACCACTATCTCTTCCTGCCACGATGAACTGATCCCCTCAAACTGTCAGTATAAATCCTTCCTTCCTTCCTTCCTTCCTTCCTTCCTTCCTTCCTTCCTTC
>NW_008350535.1:782514-800538 GCF_000622305.1 Nannospalax galili
CAATTTGCTTTTGCCTGGCATTTTATCACATCATGAAAAGTAACTAAGATAAACAGGTTCTTTTAAAGATTTTTTATTGATCATCTTTATTTTTTTATGTGTATGTGTGTATTGCCTGCGTGTAGGTAAGTGCACCCATGTCATGCAATGCCCGCAGAGGTCAGAAGAGGCTGTAGGATCCCCTGGGACTGGTTATGGACAGTTGTTAGTTGCCATGTGGGTGCTGGGATTGAAACCCAGGTCTTCTACAAGAACAACCAGTATTCTTAACCACTGAGCCATCTCTCCAACCCCTAAACAGGTTCTTAAAAACACTACTCTGTGGAAGCTCCTATTTCAGGGACTATCCTGAACTTGGTCTAATATCTAGAAATGATATTTTCTTTTCACAGAATGATATTGACTTTATTGTTATTACCACGTGTTTTATAATAGAATATTATCAACTTTCTTCTTTAATGTCCTCTACTTGAGTGGTAAACTACTTAGGTTAACCTGGTCCATCAATTATCATTTACCAAGAGTTACGTCTTTGGTTACTGTCTTTTCATTTTCTTTGCCCCCAGAGCAATAATTATGTTAAAAAAGTGTAATTTATTTTGAAAACTAATTTCAGATAGCCTGTTAAGGGAAATTCATTTTGAAATCCATGCTGTTCTGTGTCTGATGCTGGGTTTATGCTCTTAAACACAGGCAAGGCTTCTTACATCTTCTCATTGTTCCTCTTACAATGGAAGCCTCCTTCGATGTCTCGTGTTCAAAGTTAATTGCGTTTATGCCCCAGCAGGCTTCCCTGTACATCCTCTGTATTTCTAGGCATTCCAAGAGGACTCTGCAGTTCCTGATGCATATCCAAGTGTCACCAGTCCCTAAGGAGGAGGCTTAATAGGGTCTGCACTGACTTATATCTTGGGCTCTAGTTGTGTAATATAGGTGGATTGTTGTAACCTCCAAGTTCTAGTATTAACCTACCTGGTGAGAATGATTCATATTTTATTAGGAAAATCAGTTACAGCATATACTTTCTGTAATCTTTCTGTTTCCTATGTTTCTCCTGCCACCTGTTACCTGAGCACCAAAGAGATATGACTGTGGAAAACACTTCCTGATGTCAGTCCTTTCCAGAAAATGAATGATTCTTTTTCCTCCTGAGCTTTTTGAGAAAAATATTTCTAAAAAATATAGTATGCATAAACTGAGCTCTTGGGTGATGGTTTCTATTTTGTCAATATTAGAGGTGAGACAATCTTTTAGTTTCTATCAATCAAAAGTTTCTACCAATTGAACATTTGAGTTGAGACACTTTGTGTCTAATCTACAACACACAGAGAAGTAGGAATCTACCTTGCTACCATGATTGTAAAATTAACGACACCCGTATCTTCTCTAAGATTTTTGAAAGTATATGCATATGTATGTTTGTTTAGATATTTATATGCTTGTTACACACATAGATATAATCTATGATCATATATCTATGCTTGTTACACACATAGATAAAATCTATAATATGATCCATACAGGTCTGTGAAATATGCGCTATCATCTCAATATTATAGTAAGTGAAGCTTATTTGATCCAAATCTTCATTTACCAATGACAGAGTTGAAATCCCAACTCAGGTGTTTCTGATGCAAAAAACCAAATGTTTATTTAGCTATCATCCTCTGAATATTTGAAATGTCTTCAAATCTTTTCAGCAATATAAAAGGATAGATTTAAATATCCTTTACATGTCACTTTCCTGTTTTTTTGTTTTATCCTTTGAAAGACTTTTCCCTCCTCTACTTTGCTTTGTTTCTTCCTTCCTGTCATAACTCTTTTGTAGATAGCTGCTACGCACTGATAGCATCTCTTTAAGTGATTTTGATTCAGCGACTCAAGACTTGTAAGTTACAGAGTATTTGGAGTCTTGTGAAAATTTTCACTCTCTAAAATTGTATTAATTCCAAAATCATTGTCATAAAAGGATGTGAAAACTACATGAGACCAATTCTGGAAAATAAGTACTATGCACTAAAAGAAAATATCACTAGCATTTCTGGTATGGATATCAGTCGTTGAGAATGATAGTGTTAACGGGAAAGTATGATTTCGAAGTTGAGTGATCTTGAGTGGCTGAGGACACCACTAACTTTTTGCTGAAGATGAAAGCACGTGCACAGTGTATAAAGTTATGCCATCCTGAATGCATCTGATCTGATCTCTTCTCAGAAGTAAGCAGGGTTGGGCCTGCTTAGTACTTGGATGGGAGAAGATATGTCAAGAGTGTCTTGTGTTTTAAGAAGTAGAGTTAACTTGCAAGTCACAAGCTTTTATAGGATACATATAGCATACTATGCAGATAAATATGAATTTGTGAGTGGTGGTGGGGTAGAGATATTACAAAGCTAAACATGAACTTGTGAATGGTAGTGGTTAGGTTGACGTATTGTGGTAAATAACATAGACTGCCAAAATTGATTCATTAGATCTAATATGGACAGGGTTTTTTCGTTTGTTTTTTTACTTCTCTTCCACCATTATTCTACTATAACTGTGTGGTGCAAAGTGTAAAACCTCCTCAGTTAGAAGACGGTTTGGGGGTATACAAAGCCTGTTTACCTTAGAACCTCAAAGCACTTTCACTTCATCACAAATTAACTGTTCTCACTTGAATATGACAGTCTAAGTCACAGAGTTTGCTTGTCTAACTTTCTGTGGTATTTGCAATGCATAGGAGACAATGAATGCAGGTGATATAAAGGTGTTTCAATAAATATCTTTAAGTATGTAAACAGACTGATTAAACAACCCCCCATCATGATCACACATAACTGAAGATCATATCTTTGGACAAGGATCATGTCTACTGTTTTGGAATGCTTGTTTGTTATTATTAATCCATTCTTTGCTCTTAGTTTTACTTTTTTTTCTAGAAAGGACATGGGTTTTAAACGGCTATGAAAGTTACAGCCAAATTTCTCTCAAAATAAGTTTCTAACATTCTCCAAAAGAGAATCAATAGACTTCTTTCCATTTGTATTCTGTGTGTGTGAATCAAGGAGACCAGCATTTAAAGAAAGCTGTGCCACATCTATGTATTAGATCTTCTGAGTCAAAGAACAAAATATGAAGCTAAAAGAAGATAGGATTAGATGACATTCAACATTATTGTAAGAAATGGAGAAGTTTTATCCTTATAAAAATGTTAGTAGATATAGAGATTAGTATTCTACTCCCCGTTTTACAAATGATTAGAGTAAACCCCTCTTTTCTTATTTTCACCACAACATAAAGGCAGTTTATAAGTTAAGCTGATGAACAAACTCTATACTTTGAAGGAAGATTGGTCTTCTACAAAGAAAACAGAGCAAACTCTCTTTTAGAAAAAAATGTCAAAATTTTATATCTCCCATATCTGATATCTCTCAGAACATTATAGAGTTATCATACTGCTCCGCTCTCTAATCCATATGAAGCTGTTTAGTTTCATTTACTTTGTGATTATCGTTTAAATTTACCTTCCCTCTCTTCTCAAAATAAAAATGTAAATCTCTAATTGAATTAATAGAAAGTTAATTTTTAAATGATTTTTATTGAAAAAAAGAAAATATAAATTATATTAAATGTCATAAACACAATCACTTTGTACCCATTTCTAATTAGCTCTAAAATATATATCTTTTACTTTTTTCCTTGAACACCTTGGTTCTTGTTTCCGGTGTACTCCAGTACCTCTGTGTGATGTCTGCGGAGTACATAATCCCCTCCGTGGCCACAGACCTCATAAACAGCATTTATCTGTAGTTCCATTCTCCATTAAGCAGCCCTAAGAGTCACTAGCTTTTGGAAGTTATCCACAACATAGTATAAAGCCAAAAATGAGCTTGTGAATGGTGGGACAAAGATTAGGAATATGTTCCAGTTATTCTAAAAAAAAAAAAAAAAATGGCAACACCTGACTATCTAAGGGCTAAGAAATTGGGTTATTTTGGGAAATGGGACACATTGCTTTTTATTATCCTGTTAAACCAAAAGGAATTCAGACTAGCCAAAACCAAGCAAGCACAGAGAATAAACATCACATTCGTCATGGCACAGGAAGCACAGCAGGCCTCTTGGAAGAGTAAAATGATGGGATACCACACCTATCGCGTTGCCTAAAAGATGCACTTGTTTCTGGCAAAGAAAAGAACTGATTGGATTCTTCATTGTTCAGCTCTGCAGACAGTTTCTCAGCTGTGTGCATCACCAGAGAGAGAGTGCAGGTTCAGCAGTGCTTGGAGGGATGCACACAAATAAAATCTGCCATCCCTGACAGTGAAAATGGATGTTTAAATCACAAAGGATATCTCAAAGAAATTTCCCAGACTACCACGTTATTTCTTCATTGAATTTAGTCCTGGATCAAGCTTTTTATCATAATTTATTTTGTTTTGTTTTTTCATTTGTTCATTGACATTGCCAGATGTTGAACACCTACTGTGTGTCTGATTCAGTTCAGTGTTAATGGGAAACACCAACAAATAATAAACAAAGGTCTACTTCTTTAGAACATACACTACTGGGAGGGTGATCCCAGGTATGAATGGCAGGATAAAATCAACTACTTTTCTACCATGGAAATGAGTGCTGGCCTATGAGTCTAACAAAGGAACATTTTAAAAATTAAAGGATAAAGTTAATTTTGACTTAACCTCTAATTTTTTCTAAAACACACTAAAAGAAAGGTATTCCTGATGCATATATGAAAAATAGCTATTATTACAATGTTTATGGCTCTTTCTAAATGTGCATTTGTTCATTGAATAAATGATAACTGTACTGACAGGTACTGGTGCTAAGTGGTGTACAACAAAGGAACTCTTTAAAATGACTCATCTAAACGTCTTTGAAGTGAGAAACTAGTTTACATGCTTTTATGTTTAGAGTTAAACATTTGTTTGATGCATAGATGCTTAAGATAGCAGCATTTGTCAGGAACATTCCTTGCTGAGCTTGGGACTACAGATACCAGGAGATGGAAGATGTGTTCTTGGTCTCCAGGGCCCATTGATCTTTCTGTTAGATTTTTCTTGAAAGACTAAATGTATGTGAACCATGCAATTAACTGTCTATCTCCTTTTTAAGAACCATAAAATCATAAATGCTTCTCTTTTTTACCATGTCAAGGACTCTACCTATTCAATGACATTTGTCTTCTATACATTTATACAAAATAGATTTTAAACTATATTAATATTTCTTTTGTCTTTATTATGTGATACAGCTCCCAAGAGGCTCATTTTCTGTATCCTGGTACATCTAGGGCATTATCTGTTTAGATCCACTAAGCTCATTTACTGAGAACTAATGAGGATAAAAATCTCAGCTCAGATACTCAAGAGAGAATCTGGTCAAGGACTGAAAATTTGCTCTCTCACCTCTCAGTCATAGTGGTGAACCTGCCTTAGCAATCTTGAGGCCCTGACCTGATAAAACTCATGTTTTTGTTAAACATATTTTATATAAGTATCTGGTTTACTTATTCAATCACCAGTGAGGAATTCTTGTGAATAATTTTATTATTATGATAATCATGAACACAGGTTTCCACATATTTATTAATCTTGCCAATGAACTTCCAGTGTATGAGCTGCATTATCAGATTCTGGAACTCAAGATTTTTCCAGTGTTGTCGAAAAAAAAAAAAAAGCCCAAAAGAACTTGAAGAAAAGATGTAAGAAGGTAAGAAAAAGGGGGAACAAAACGGCATGGAATAGGCAAGCCAAGGCTGAGTGTTACTATTTGTAATAATTCGCAGAAAAGTAGAAATGAAGTCATAGCTGCTTGATATTTTAACTACAGAATTGAAGTTGTAGTCATTATTAGAGACTCTGCATCAGCCCAGTGTTGACATATGAAAGCTACTTAATTATTCTTTGCTAAGGGGAAAATTTAATTAATGAGAATAAGAATAAATTCATTTTAGTTATGAAAAAGGAAGCTGTTATATACAGAGGATGAAAGACCGATTTAATTTTCTTCATCTGTAGTGTCTGAGCAGGTCCATTCAGAATGGGTGTGTTCTTAGCTGTTTTTAGTTTTATTTTTGTAAGTGTGTTAATGAATGTTCCCTCCATGTAACACAAATTCATTTTAAGTGAGGAAATACTAACCAATATTAGACCTTAAAAAGTCTCTAGCCTTTTTACCTTTATTGGGGTAAAATTGACACATGAAGCTTGCATATATTTAAATTATATGGTTATGATGTCCTGATTATACATAACACTGAATGATTATCATAATTAAGCTGATTGACACATCCAACATAGTAACTGTCTCTTTGTTTTTTATGATATGTGGTGATAATATTTAAGATCCAGGCTCAGCAAATTTTGTTTCAGTTCATTGTAATTAACTATAAATCTTGTGCTGTATATCAAGTCCTCACAATCTTTTTAAAATTTTTATTGAATATTTGCAATGTTTATACAGTATAGATGGATGATATTAAGATCCCCTCCCCTATCTATACCTCTCTCCAGTGCCCACACTGCCCAATTTAATATTATTCATATATGACATGAACTATAGAGTATGATTTGTTTCCTGGAATGTCCTTCAGTTTGGGTCTGTCCACTAGACCCACCAAAAGTCTCATCCCTGTAAGATACTATCCTACCCCCTCCCAACATCCATTGATTGCCAAAAGTTTCTTAGGTTGGGTTGGAAATTTTTGCCCACTAGACATGTTGGGATTTTGTCTTATTTGAGCTTGCATAGGGCTTTTGCATATTGTCACCATTGCTGTGAGTTCATGAGTTACTAACCAGCTGTCTAGAAGAGTGTTTTCTTATGATCATCCATCCACTCTGACTCTTACAATCTTTTTATCTGTCTCCTCTTCTGCAATGATCCTTGAACCTCGGGAGGCAAAGATCTGAAATAAGTGTCCTAATCATGGATAAACACTCTGTGGCCTCTTATTCTCTGCACATTGGCCAATTTTGGGTCACTGTGTCAATCACCATCTGTTGGATAAGAAAACTTCTCTGGTGATAATTGAGAGATGCACTCATTTTATGTGTAGAGGTTGCATTGAAGATTAGAATTAAGCGTCTCACAGACAATTATTCTCTGTGTTTGATTAGTTCTGGAACTCTGTAATTTTCTCTATATGTTGCAAAAAGAAGCTTCTTTGATGAAGGATGGAAGGTACACTTGTCTGTAAATGTAAGGATGCATATTTAGAATACAGTAAGAAAATAGGTTGGTCTAGGGATGTGACAAAAGTAGTTTTTTCTCTAGTATCTATGACCTCTCCAAACATGTGTATTTGGCTATGTTTACAGTACCACACATGAGCTCCCTCCCTTTGAGAGGGTCTTAATTCCAATTAGACAGCTGTTGATTATCTCCAGATAAAAGTGCTACCAATAGTGATAGTTTGCTGGGCCAGTCAATGTTGTATATCAGGCTTTACAGCAGGACCATTGACTGGTTTCCTACTTTGACAGCTTACAGAGTATTTTATGATACGATGAGAGGAGTTCTACTCAGTGGTAAAGAAAAATGAAATCATGAAATTTGCAGGTAAATGCAAGAACCAGGAAAATGGAAAAGAACCAATCGTGGTCAAGGGGAAGAAAGAGCTCAAGAGAGGAAGATAGTAAGAGATATGTGTTACTAAGGGGGAAATGGAAAAAAAGGGGTACTTTAACTGGGTAGAGAGTAGGGAGTGTTATATAGGGGGAGTGAGAGAAGAGATAAATAATGCTTAGATAGCATGAAAAAAACTAGAGGGAAATGTATTAGTTCAAATTCTTACAGAAAAATACACATACAATAAATATATGAGTACAGGCTACACTTTGAGCAATGGAGCTGGAACTGACTTGGAAGCCTCCTCCCTGAAGACCAGCTCTCATGGTATCAGAGGACACTCTATAAGCTGCCAAAGTAGAAAACCAATCAGTGGTCCTACCCAGCTGTAAAGCTGAATAAACAATGATGATTGGTCCAGCAAACTATCCTTATTGGTGAATTTTTTTAATGGAATCTTTAGAATTTTATGTATATAAAATCATGTCATCTCCAAATAGATTACTTTGATGTGTGTGCTCCCTTTCAAATTCATTTGATGAAATCCTTACCCTCACAATGATGGTGTTTGGAGTTTATGGGTATGTGATAAGGCCATGGGTCCAAAGTTCTCAAAAGTAAAATTAGTTCCTGTGTAAAGAGGCTCTTGGGAGACATGCTTGCTGCCCTGCCACTGTACGAGAGCACAGTAAGAAGATGGTATTCATGGACAATCAGCTCTTACCAGATTCCAGATCTGCCTTGACTTTTACTTGATGTATATGTGTGTTTTACTTGAATGTGTTTACATGCACCACATACACACAGTGCTTGAGGAGGTTAGAAGAAGGCATTGGATCTTGTGGAACTGGAATTTCATACGGTTAGTTGCGATTTGGTTGCTGGGAATTGAACTCAGCTCCTCTGCATGAGCATCCAGTGCTCTTAATCTTTGAAATACATAGTAAGGTTACTTATTTCATAATTACTTGTATTGGCATTTATTTCTATACACTTTCTTCATAACTATTTTTACAACATACGTACTAGTTTATCTTCCCACTTTTATTTATTTCTAGATAGCTTTAAATTTCTTTACCTTCCTCTTTGACCCAATAGCTTTTAATTTTCTATGATTTTTTAATGTTTGCTAACTTTCTATGATTCCTACTATACAGGTTTCTTGTTCTTATCATTGTGGTCAGAAAGGGACCTGATATTATTTTAATTTTTAACTTGCTAAGACTTGTTTGGTGTCCTATCAAATAATCTGTTCTGGAGAGTGAGCTGTGTGCTCTGTCACTGATGGGTGGGATGCTCCTTATATGTCAGTTTGGTCCTTTGTAGTAAAGGTATCTCAATTCTAATATTCTTTTTCTGTCTTATATTTGTTGAAAGAAAATCACTAAAATCTCCTACTAGTCTCTCTTACTATTATTATGTTGTTGTTTGTGTATATCTTCAGATCCAAAACATTTGCTCTATATATTTAAGACCTCTGATAATGGACAGCAAAATTTTTATATCCTCTTGATGAGCACTTATCACTATTATAATGGCATAATTTGTCAGTCTTTAATTTTTAAATTTTTTTTCAGTTGGTATCCAAAATAATGGCTTTCAGTATGACATTGTCAAATATATTTATATATAATACAGATTTACATATGATTGTGAGTTACTCATATTGATGTCTTCCACAATCCTCCCCATACTTCCTCCCCTCTCCTACTGATCCCCTCCCCTGAATATAATCCCCCTTCTACATTCATTCCATGTATGAATATATATGTACATAAATTCACATATGAGATACTCATACTTTATTTTGCCTGCATGTATATAAGTGCACCTGTGTTGTGCAATGCCTGTGGAGGACAGAAGAGGGCATTGGATCCCCTTGAACTGAAGTTAAGGATATTGTTAGCTGCCATACAGGTGCTAAGATTTGAACCTGGGTCTTCTACAAGAACAATCAGTGGCTCTTAACTGCTGAGGCATTTCTCTAGTTCCATGCTTTATCTTTTTTTGTACCTTCTCTTTTTACAGTCTTTGACCTAAAATCTATTTTGTATAAATTAAGCATATCTATACCAGCTTTCTTCTGGTTTCCATTTTCAGGAAGTTTCTTTTTTCCTTTAACTTTGACTTTCTATGAATGTCTTTTACGGTGAGGTGAGTCTCTTTCAGTAGCATATAGCTTTTTTCATTTTATCTAGTCTACTGCTGTATGCCTTTGACAGGAGGATTTATCCTATTTATGTTCAAAGTAATTGTTGATAGGTAAGGGCTTATTCCTGCCACTTTGTTAATTGCTTTCTGGGGGTTTTGTGGCATTGCTTCTTCCATTTCTGTTGCTTTTTTTGTGGTTAATTTTTGAACTACATGCCTTAAGTCTGTTATCTTTTGTATTAGGCTTTTTTTTTTTTTTTTCTTTGCTGTGATGGTTGGGTAGCACCTCGTATCTGGTAATAACAACTATGATTGAATACACAATTCTACACTGTCAGGGTTTCTCTTCCTGTTTTACTTTTGAAGCCACAAACTATCTTTTTATTTCTTCTATCTTTTAGGAAATAAACATGACCTTAGTTATTTTCAGTATTTTCACATTTTCACTTAATTTTTTTTATTTTTGTGTTTTTATTTATTTATTTTTATGTTGTGTATGAGTGCAATGCCTGCATATGTGTATGTGTACCTGTGTCATGCAATTCCTGCAAAGGACACACTAGGGCACTGGATCCCCCAGAACTGGAATTACAGATGGTAGTTAGAGGCCATGTGGGTGTTTGGATTCGAACCTAGGTCTTCTGCTAGATATTTTCACTCTTTTGCTAGAGGTATTATTAACTTATTTGCCACCATCACATATTAGAGTGGTGTGGATTTGGAGGTGAATTTTCTTTACCAGTGAATTTTCTATTTGTGTGTTTTGATGTAACTAATTACCATTGTCTTTCCTCAGCTTGAAAAACTCCACCATTCTGTAAGGTGGGCCTGGTGTTGATAAGCTCTCTGAATCTGTGTGTCTAAGGAACTCCTTAACACACTTTCAATTTTGAAACATGGAGTTGTTATTTCTGGTGCTCTTGGTTGGCAGTTTTTACTCTGAAAAATTGGAGCATATCATTGTACAACCTCCTGCACTGCAAGGCTGATGATAAAAAATGCACTGAAAACATTTGGAGTGTCCTTTGTTTTGACAATTTAATTTTCCCATGCTGCTTTCAAAACTTTTATGTTCTTTAACTTCTGACAGTTTCATGACGACATGTTTTACTGTAGATCTCTTCAGACTGAACTTATTGACAGTCTGTTGGGCTTCCTGGACTTGGTTTTATATTTCTCTTTCCTGGATTGAGAAGTTCACTGCTACTATTTCTTTTGTTGTTGGTTTTTCATTTTTATTTAATTTTTGCAAAATTCATACACTATATTTTTTTTCTTATATTGAATTTTTTGTGAATTTCATAGAATATGTTTTGATCATATTTAGTCAATCTCCCTTCTCTGTGCCACCTCCCCCCAATTGCATGTAATCTGTCATATATATTAAGGTCTATTGAGTCAAGTTTGTGTCCCCAAATGTCCTTTTGTGTGTACCCATCCACTGGAGCCCAGCATCACATGATTAAAGAAAACCAAGTCTTCTTCTCCCAGTAGTTATTAGTTGCCAATAGCTCCTCAGCTGAGGTTGGGACTTCTTCCTCACCCCCTTCTATGCTGGGTCTGACTTGAGCTTGCGTCTGTCTTGTACATGCTGGTACCATTGCTGTCATGTGAGTAACTTCCCAGCTGCCTGGAAAACTGTTTCACTGTGGTCATCAACCACCTCTGACTCTTAGAATCTCTCTGTCCCCTCTTCCACAATGGTCCCTGAGCTTTAAATGGCTGAGGTTTGATAAAAGTGTTTTATTCAGCAATAAGAACTCTGAATTCTCTTATTCTCTGCATTTTGCCAGTTGTGCCTTTCTGGATTAATCACCATCTGTTGGATGAGGAAACTTCATTGGTGAGAGTTGAAACGTACATTAATATTCTTCCCGAGCCCTGTTCCTCTGTGTTCCTTGAGCCTTAAGTGTAGAGGTTGCATTGTAGATATCACTTAAGGACTGGGCACCTCACAGACACTCATTTTCTGCATTTAATCAAAGTTGTGGAATTCTGTAATAGTCTCCATCTGTTGTAAAAAGAAGCTTCTTTGATGAGTGGTTGTTCTAGTTTCTTTCATTTACTGTGATAAAAACATTGAACAAAGCCGACTTGGGGGGCATAGGGTTTATTTGGCTTACAACTCCTGGGTCACAGCTCATCACTAAGGGAACCCAAGGCAGGAATGCAGGGAAGGAACCTGGGGGCAGGACCTGAAGCACGACTGTGGAGGAACACTCCTTACTGGCTTGCTTCCCTGGCCTGTGCTCAACCTGCTCAGGAACGGCACCACACAAAGTGGGCTGGGCCCTCCCAAATCACTCAATAATCAAGAAAATGCCCCACAGTCATGACTGCAGTCCAGTCCAGTGGAGGAAATTCCCCCAAGTGAGACTCTCTGTACCCGTGTGTGTGTATGTGTGTGTATGTGTGTGAAGTTAACAACACAAGCTGCCCAACATAGTGGTGAATGATATACATGTCTGTAAATATAAGGATGCATATTTGGAATACAGTTAGAAATTATGTTGGTCTATGGATTTGACAAAAGTAAGCTTTCATCTAGGATCTTTGACCTCTTCATCCATGTATATTTGGCTCTGTTTACACTACCATACATGAGCTCCGTCCCCCCTGCATTGTGTGAACTTTAAGTCCATTTAGATAGCTATTGATTAACCCCAAGATAAAAGTGCCACTACTGCACCAATAGTGATTTTTGGGGGCCAGTCATTGTTGTGCTTCCTAGACTTTACAGCTGGGTGGTATCACTGATTCATTTTCTTCCTCTGCAGTTTACATAGTATCTTCTGATACTATAGGAATTAGTCTTCGGGGAGGAGGCTTTCAGCTCAGTTCTGGCTTGATTGCTCCAACTCCTGTATCTGAAGTATACCCTGTCCTCAGCAATAGGGTCTTACCTTCAAGTTCTGGAAGGTATTCAAGGGCTGTGGTAATAGCTTGAGTTATTTTGGGAGTCTCTTGTACTATCTTGACAACTCAAAGGGAGTTTTCCCTTGCTGCACACTGTGTTTTTTATTATATACCCCTCCATATATATGTATATATATATAATATTTTTCAGTAGACTTTTGAATAAATATATACCGCCTTTTATTTATCTCTCCTGTTTCTCTTTATGTATAACCCTCCATACTCTATCCCAAGTACTCCCCATTTCCCCCATTTTCCCCTTGAAAACACCCATCTCCTACTCTCCCTTCTCTCTTGAGCTCCTTCTTCCTTTTTAATTCCATGGTTTCTTTCCATTTTCCTGGCTTCTGCAGTTCTTTAAGGATATACACTCACATCAAAGGATTTGGAGCTAGGATCCACAAATGAGAGAGAACATGCATCACTTGTTTTGTTGAGTCTGTGTTATTTCACTTAGTATAAAAGCTTCTAGTTCCATCCATTCACCTCCAAATTTCATGATTCTACCGTCCTTTATTGTTGAGTAGAACTCAATTGTGTAAATCCACATTTTCATTAATCATTTGAGGTACATTTATGTTGTTTCCATTTCCTAGATATTTAAGAGCAGCAACAAACATGGTCAAACATATGCCAAGGAGTGATATAGGTAGATCATATGCAGATTTTTTGTTTGTTTTTATAGTTCTCCACACAGATTTTCACAGTGATTGCACCAGTTTGCAATCCTACCAGCAGTGAATGAAGGTTCCTTTCTTCTTAGGTTCTCTTCAGAATTTGGTGCCATCTGTTCTCTTGACCTCTGCCATTCTGAACATGCTGTCATTGCCTTTCTGTCTCTTTTATCCTTTGGGAGTGTCAATGAGGCATAAATTGTTATGGTGGCTGGTGTCCCAGATGTCTCTTAAGATATTTTCATTCTTTATTTTCAAAATTTTGCTCTTCATATTAGATTCCAAAGACCTGCCTTCCAGTTCGCTGATCCTTTCTTCTGCTTGATGTAGTCTGTTATTGAATCCCTCTACTGAGTTTTTCCATTGGTATAATATTCTTTGGATTTGCAATTTATTTTTGATAATATTTTAGTTTCCGTCTGAAATGCTTTGTTCCCCTATTGCTGTCTTGACTTTCGTAAGCATCTTTATGATTTCTGTTTTAAATATACTGGTGGGTATATAAGATTTCTCTACTTCACATTGGCTGGTTTCCGAAGACTTGGGTTGCTATTTTATTTGAAATGTATCCCTCTGTTTCTTCATGATCTTAATTCACCAGGCCAACTTGTGCATCAGATAAGACAACCGCATTACTAGTGTTGTCAGAAAATTCTCATCAATGCATCTGTCCTAAGATTTTAAGATGCCTTTATAATTTCTATTTGCTTACATAGTTGATCTGGTTTTGGTGTGTCACATGATGTCAAAACACTGAGACTGGCAAGGGAGAACCCAGGCTTTCTAGATAGATGTAGCTGCAAAGGTTGAGGGGCTCACTATGTTGCAATTATCTGTCTTCACCAGGAAGCTGAGTATAGATGTTTATCATTCAGTCTCTATCGGTAATCTGGGGAGAAGATGTGTGGGAAATGCCTACACTCACATTAAGCCTTCACTCTAATACTACTTGGTGGAAGCCAGGGCCAGTTTACACTCACCTATTCATTGTCTGTGTTATAAGGCCATAAGTTATAAAAGCCTCCCTCAACTGCACAAGCTGAAGTGTTAGGCTGCCAGATTTTGTGGATGCTGTTGCATTTTATTATAAAACTCCAAAGAATGAGTAGACTTAGATTCATTGCTGGGTTGAGATGAAGGAAAGCTGAGCTCGACAAGTGTTCAGATCCCAGTGCAATTTTGTTAAATGTTAAATGCCAGAGTTCCAAATAGAACTCTGTGCTGCCACACTTTCTGTAAGATAATGGGAGGAGGACGTTTCTGTGTTCTACTATTCTCCAAGAGAGTGGAACTTTGGAAGTGTTGGGAGACTGTTCAGAACTACCTTTTAAAAGTTCTGGTAGCATACACCTGCAATGCCAGCCCTCTGGGGGCTGAATCAGGAAGATCATAAGTTGAGGCCAATCCAGGAAAGAGAGAGAGGACAGAGGACAGAGGACAGAAGAGGGCAAAGGAGAGGGAGGGGGAGGGAGGAGGGAGGGAGAGAGAGAGAGAGAGAGAGAATGAGAATTTTGCTCTGTGATAAGACTTGCAGATGCCCAGGTCCTTCTATTGCCAGAAATAAGAAGTTTAGGGTGCAGTCCCCAAAGAGATAATGGTAAAATGAGGTGCTCAATTTAGGGCATAGACCTTTTTGATAGAAATAAGATTCTGTGTTTTTATAGCCTTTCTCTATGCTCTGGAAGAGGCCTGGAAGTACTTACATGCCCATATAAAAGTATTGCTATTTTCTGTCATGTAGAGGGTCTCACATTACTTAATTCCCTCTGCTCCCAGAGCTAGGAGATGTAAGACGTAGACCATTGGAGGGAAGTTGTAAAAGTCTGGCACTTGATGTGTGCAAAATCTTATTTAGGAAGGATCAGTAGACTTGGAGTTATCACTATAACAAAACTGGGGAGAAGGTATGGGAAGTGCTAATGTATTTGTTCAGCTGTTATAAGCTAATATTAGTCTGCCTCTTAACTCCCCAATGAAGTTACTCAGAAACTAGGACATTAAGTAGCCATTGGAATAATGTCATAAACTTCCTCAGGGGAAATGGGGGATGCATTTTTAAACTTTTTAGAATTGCTCTCAAGGGGATGAAGACCTAAGATTGGTTACATGCCCACATAAACTGCCATATTTTTCTTTTATTTTAAAGAACTCCACATATGTTTAATATCATCCACTCTCAGAGTTAGTGAATTAAGGGTCAACCCATGGGAAAGTCAGAGTCATAAACTTGTGAGGTCCAAACTCTTCTCTCCACAGGGATCTGCTGGATGCTAGGCATTCTTTTCCTGGTTTAATGCATAGCACCTTGGGATATAGTTAGCACATTTCTCCTGAATTCTGTGTGGATATTTTCTTAGTTATACCCCACACATGAATCTCTCAACTGGTGTCCTTAAGATAAAATTAATCCATACATAGGTATTTATCTATTATATCCATGACTGGGAGACAGGAGGAGTCAAGGCCTTTCTATGTTACCATGTTGTAGGCATTTTCTCTTCTCCAGGTCAGAAGGGAATTTTTGCAAGGTGAAGTGTTTTTGGTTAGTCATTTTCTCTTTCAGTAGTTTGAATAGTTCTCTCTCTTTGTTCCTGAAATGTTTCTGCTGGGAAATATATAGATAGGCTCATGAGAATCCCTTGTAGATGATGAGTCTTCTTTTTATTACTCCTATCAAAATTTTCTTTGTCTTTGATTTTTGGAAATTATAATATATCTTCGTAAATGCTTCTCTAAGTTGAACCTCTTTGGAGATTTTTTGCTTCATATAATGGAATGTCTGCAATTCTCCCCTGACCTGAGGATTTGTAGCCATTATTTCTTTAAATACACTATACCCAATTTTTCACTCTTCTTAAACTACCATGTTATCATTACTCTCTTAATGATGTCAGATAAAATCTGCTGCATGTCTTAATTTCCATTTTTTTCTTTTCCTCTCTATTAACTATTTTTAAAAGATCTTTGTTGATTCACATTCTTTTTTATTCTTTGAAGTTGATTGATAAAGAAACTTACTGTATTCCTTTGATGGTATCATAGTTCCTTTCATAAAATTATTTCTTAGAATACTGTGTTGCTTTTACATTTGAAGAAGTGTCATCTCTAGTATTTACTGACTGGTTTTGTGGGAGACACTTTTTCTAGAAAGTCAAGCTAGGAACCTTTAGGTGCTAAGACCTTTTTTATTGATAACACCTGTCCTCAGCTCTTGTTTCTCCGGGAGAAGAGTTTCATTCTTTTAAGATTGTATATATTCTCTTGATTCTAAAATATCCAGGCAAGTACCTGTGGTCTCACATTTGTTTTTTTGTTTTTTTTTCTATAGTAGAAATGCCCGCAATTTGTGTGCCTTCTCTCAGCCCTACAGAGTTGAGCTAGCTGGTTGCATATGTTTCTAAACGTTCTGTGAAGGCTTTCACTTGCCATCTGGTGACAGTGTAAGAGAAGAAAGAGGTGAAGTATATGGAGCACTGATATCTGTGGGCTAACCAGGGGGAGGAAACTGCATTAAATTCATCCCCACAGAGGGGTTAGTGGGTCTTTAGTCTTTGTTCCTTCCTATTCTTTCTTAACTGTTTATGCATATCCATCACCCCTGTCGCTATTTTGGGTGGTGAGAATGAAATGGGTCTCTGGACAACGTTCTGCATGACTAGAAGAGCCTGTGTTCCCTCACTGCCTTCACTCTGCCTCCAGGGAGGCAATGGTCCTAACATTAAGCTATGTTCCATGGAAGAGGGGTGGTGCAGGAAAAGTAAAAGCTGTCTTTTACTATGATCCCTGGTAATGAATCCTATTCTCAGAGTATTTGTTATTATTCAAACAGTACAAAATAATTTCTTCGGTGGACTCATGGACTCCCAGAAGACTACACTAATTCATGAGTAATTACCAGAACCAATGCTTTTTGTGAGATCATAGCATAAAAGTCCTATTTTGCCATCTTGATGATAGCTACCAATAACTAATTACTACTCTTCACAGTGCCAATGGCTCAAGTTTTTACCAATTCAAGGGGCCAATGAGATAGCTTAACATTTAAAGACACATGCTGCCAACTCTGATAACCTGAGTTTGATGCCGAGCCCACACTATGGAAGGAGAGAACTGATTCCCACAGCTCTCCTATGACCTCTACTTGTGTGCTATGGCATGTGTATGCATACACATTTGAAATGTATTTAAAAAATTGAAAATTCACCCATTTGAATTTTCTCCTTCCTTTCTTCCTTCTCTCTTCCTTTCCTCCCTCTCTTCTTCTTTCCCTTTCTTCTTCTAAATATTGCTGGTAGTTGTGAGATTATGTTAATTTTGATATACAATAAAAGATTGATGGACAGAATTCTCCTGATCATTAAAAATTCAGTTCATATACAAACATCACCAACATGTAAGAGAGAAAGATTATTGTACTGGCCTGCCTTGTTACTACCTTCATATGATGAGACACAACCTTTTTCTTTAATCCCTGAAAGAACAGCAGATAAAATCTTACAATCTGGTAGTATGTCTTTGTTATAACCTTTGAAAAGTTGCATGCCATTCCTGTACAAAAGACAGAGAAGAAAGCAGCCTTTGTGTTAATAATATTCACAACCTTTACACTTAAAGTAAATGCATCATCAGCACAAGTCTAAGCAATTGCTACTTTAACAAAAAAATGCTCTTTCTAGATTACTGCCTCAAAGATGCAATATTTTAAATATGTGTA
>NW_008350535.1:800749-813333 GCF_000622305.1 Nannospalax galili
TGTGTATTTGTTTTAAAAGGAAAGAAATTAGAAGAAAACTTGTGTAATCCTAGTTGTGTGTTTCAAAATAAATGAAACGAGGAAGCTGAGTTTCATTAAAAATAGTGATAGGAACCTAACACTATTGGTGATGGTACATTCAATTACAGTGAATACTTCATATTCTGTATATGACCTTGTTGTGTGACACAATTGCTAGGGAGATGTGAACAAACATTACTCAGCCCAATAAGGAATCAATGAAAGACCAAAGTAAGGATACCACTGAAGTCCAACTGGGTAAACCAATGAGGCTTTATTGGGTTGCTTACAGGAGCAGAAATGACTAAAAAATATCACCAAAAGCCCATCTTATCATGCATGCTGGCTCAGGAAAGCTGGAACCTTGAACCTCACCTCATGACTTACAGGCAGCTTGACAAGTTGGAGAGTAACAATTCCTAACAGCTCAGTTGGTCTGAACATCTCCTAAGTAGCTCTGCTTTGTGTGAAAGTCTCTCAATATCCCTTATTGCTTATGTAAGTCTAGGGGGAAAGGGACCTTGTGAGCCTGGTCAGTTTCTAGGACTTCCTGAAGTTTCTGAGCTGCTTACTTCCTGACTTTTAAGGAGCTTCTCTGCAGGATAGAATGTTTCACCTCCCTTTAGAATATCTTTAATGTTAACAACTTTCCCTTCAAGATGGATTTTTTTTTTTATCTTAGAGCAAAATCCTATAGGGTTAATGGTTTCCTCTTTCCTTTTTCTTCAGTTTCTCTAACCTAATACCAGTACTATGTGGCCATTACAGCCCCCTTCTTGATGCTTACTGAGCACCTCCCTGACACAGGTTTTCTCCTCAGCCAGGTAGGCTATAGTCAGAAGATTTAATTTGAGTGTTAAGTCTCCCAGCTGTCAAGACAGCACTTTCTTTCCCTTTGGTGGTCTAGTTTGAAAACATTCCCTCATATCTGTGAACCTTCTACCTTAGCATTTTATATCCATATATTTGATACTGATATCTCTCAGTAGAGTGAGTGTGAGTTTACTAATTCTCACTGAATGAATATCTCTATGCTTTCAACAGATTCTTTTAGGTGGAAACTGCAGAGAGAGCAGTTTCTGTTGATAGCACTACATTTCCTACTATACCTGCTTGCCTAATGCTTAGAAGAGGGTTATGTTTTTTATCCAATTTAATAAAGTACTTAAAATAGTACTGAAACCTATGTTATGCAAAATTTGATACAAACACAATAATAGAAATAGTATAAGTTCTTCCTTATCTTGAAAATGATCAACTCATGACCAGCCTTGTTTTTTTCCTTATACCTATTTCATTAGCTCATATAGGTGCAAATCACAGATATTTCATGTCGATCATAAACTTTCCATTATACATATTTAAATGCATAAGGATTATTTAAAATTTATAGCCACAATATCACATATCAGGTCAGAATCATCAACAGGCCACATGAGTAAACAACAAATTGAAAGCATTTCCTTGTTAAGCCAACTTGCTGAGTCTCACACTCACCTACAACTACAGTGTTAGAAGGCCAAGTTCAGACATGGACTTAACTAGACTTAACACATAGACTGCATCACTACCACACATACCCACTTAATTGAGTGCAGGAAATGCATGGCTCTAATTGCACCAAGTTCTAGAAAAGTAAATCAGGCCTCTTTTTGCTTGTGCTCAGTCCTAATGTAAATTTCTAAATGCAGTAAAACTAACCTCCCTTTCTGTATTTTGGTCCCAGGAGTTACAGAAATTGTAGGCATCCAGCCTCTTCCTATCCACAGTGCTGCCTTCTACCACACCCCACAATTTAGTCCCCACTCAGGTCCCTAATACCGTCTCTTGTTTTCTCAGAGTCCCATTTACTGGGCTAAGTTTTAGTAGAGAGGCAAGATATACGAATTTGTTCCAAGATGTGTGTTAGAAATATTTGATCTTCTAAAATAAATTTTTTTGTTGTTGTAAAATATGCACCTTTTGGAGGTAAAACAGGAATGTCAGGACACAGGAGCAGAGATAAGGCTGGGTACTATGCAAATCCCGGATCTCCTGAAATTGACAAAGAAGATAGAGCCCAGGAATGTTCTAGCCCATTTTCTGTTTTGTCTTTCTATTTGCATGCCTGTAGCTTTTCTTTAATAATGGCAAAGGCACAGAATTAAAAGAAGAATACACTGGAAGGGAGAAGAATGCAGAAAAGACTGCGGTTGGAGGGAAAGCCAGGCAGGAGAGGAATGTTTCCTGGGATGTTGGACTCTGTGGGATGCTGGTGGGTTTCTAGCATACAAAGGTATTGGCCCACCATGCAGTTAGGATAATGGTGTTGTGATGGAAGGAACCCAGAGAGTTCATTGTGCTGTCTTCCCTGCTATTATATGTGTTTGAAATCTTACATAGTGAAGATGAATTTAAGCTGAACTATAATACAGGACTATAAAAGAGATGCTAATGGGCTGAACAGATTGAGAGAAAGATTAATAGATTTTCTTTTTACTAGCATTCATAAAATTTGTCCTGTGGATTATAAATTATATATACATATATAACACATATATAACACTATATATTAATGTGACAAAAAGCAAAAAGTATGGGGTAAGGTAAAGTGTTCTTTTAAGTTCTTTACAAAGCAGCCTGTTAAGAATAATAATTTCATACAGAAAGTAGTACACTCCTCTGACATCTTAACAGCCTGGCACTAATACATAAAATGCAATTATATTTGCACACCAAACCTGAAAGTTTGAATAAACAAAACAAAAATGCTCAAATCCCAAAGAACAAATTCAGAACCCATTATAAAACTAGTGTATTTCATTTTTTCTTTTCAAAGTCTGTTTTAACAGGCTACTTTGTAAAGCATTTGAAAGTATGCTTTAACGCACCTCGTGTTATTTTTTTTCCCTTTAAGAAGGACATGGTTACTCGCAACCATAGTTAATTCTTACATTTCTGCTAATTTTTTGCAACTCATTTTGGGTGTGTCACTGTACACATCCCTACATTTGCCTTCAATGTAATCTCTAAGACTGTTTAAAGAAAGCATTTACTTGAGAGGAAACCATCATTACTTATAGGATAAAAGAGAAAAATAATATTAAAAGGATTGATAAAACTGAATGGTTTTGATCAGACACATGACACACACACAAAGATGTAAAGGTTTAATTTAGGCACAAATGTCTCCTTTGGATCTGTAGCTGCCTTTACATCACTCATACAGAACTGGATCATCTTTACACATAGGGCTACTCTGGTGAAATCCTGATGGATATTTTTCAACAAATGTAGGTACAGTGTGAATGGATGGTAATAGCTTCATTTCCTAAAATTCTGATAAAAAGCCAAAGTACTGTTACATAACCCTAAAATAAGAGCTCTGTTGTTGACTGTGACTTTTAAGAGGACTGTGACTTTTGCATACTGGAATCCTATCCTGTGTCAGTTAGTTTTGCATTTTCGTAGGCCTGCTTAATACCTTCATGCAGAAGAATAACTACATACAGGGTTTCCCACATCTTCACATTTGAACTTTGCTGTTCCATGGAGTTGTAAGAAAAACCCTGATTTATTTTCTAGATGACAACCTTCATAATAATGAAGTCTGCAATTTGTACAGTTTTAGAGGGATGGAACCTTCATTTTGTGCACAGGGTGGAATTTATGTATGTTTTTGTTGTGCACAGGATGAAATTTATGTATGTTTTTGTTTGAATTCATGGAGCTTTTTAACAGTAGCAGCTTGGAGTGGGAGCCATGTGATTGAAGAGAATACAAGGCATCTCTCTCAACATGGAATTTGGTCTCCCATAGAAAGGGAATGAGATGGCAACCCAGTAAATTGTCCACCTGAAGCCTGTGAGCTCTGAGCAGACACAGTACTGCCAAGGTGTCCATGAGACAAAATATAGTGTGAATGTAAAGACTGTGTCTTTTTGTCTCTGTTCACACACAATCTGAGCCAATCAGGTGACTTTTAAAGCAGAAAATGAGAATTCCCTTTTAAGGAACTGCTCATTCTCCCAAAGAGGGTTTGACTATGCTTGCACATGTGGAGGCGAGGATCAAAAGAACAAAAGTAAACAGAGGCTGTCCAAAAACTGGTCTCCAAGCTGTGAGCAAATGAGGGACATCCTATGATGACCCCAAGGGATGCTCTAAGGATGCAATAGATATGTTGTGGCGATGAATGTGTTGTTTGAGCAGATGGGGTTCAGAGACATTAGGATTTGGATATTGAACATTATTTCCTCCTCCTCCCTCTTCCTCTTCCTCCTCCTCCTCTTCCTCCTCACAACCTTCTTCCTCTTCCACCTCCTCTGTTTTTGTCTCTCTAATCCTCCATTCTTCCCTTCCTCTCTTCTCTTTACCCTCTCTTCTCCACTGGTACAACCTGAAGCACACTAATTGCTTCCTTGCATTTTAGTGGAAATATGTACTGTTTTAACATTTGGATCAGGAGATGGTTGTAAGTGATAAAAGAACCAGGTGTCCCCATTTTCATCAGTGAAAGATTGTCACAGGGGTCAAGGACAGGTTACTTTTGTCAAAGCACATCTGCTTGTTTCTGATGATCACAGGGAGTTTATTTGCTTCTGAAAATTTTTAATCTTCATCTAGGGCTCAAATGATACAACTTTATTTTAGGCAAGAAGCCTGAAAAGTATCTTCTCATACTGAGGTAAAGAACTGAGAGAATCACTAAGTGACATTCCTACAAGCATTGCCTCTACTTAAATTGGCAGCACATATGAGCATATAAATAATCCTACTACAAAGTATCTAAGTAATCCTACTACAAAAATTCTGAAGTGGAAATTTTGTCTGTGGCCAAAATGTTTGAGTGATCTTTTGTAATTTGCTGTGCCTCCAGCTGAGTGTTACACTGGAATATGTAAATTCATATTTAATCTGTTTCAAAATGTTCCATGTGAAATTGATTCACTGACTCCACTACACACTTGATATTATACTTTGAATATTTGGTTGGTTTTTAGGACAGTGTCTCCCAATTACCCTGGCTGTCCTGGAACTCATTATGTAACCACACTGGTCTGGATCTCACAGAGATCCACCTACCTGCCTCTGTCTCCCAAAAGCTGGAATTAAAGGTGAGTACCACCATGGCTGGCTGTTTTTCTTTTTGTTTGAGACAAACAAGATCTCATTATGTAGTTCCAGCTTGGCCACATCCAGTTCTGTAATTTGGATTGTAAATGTTCTCCAAGGCTCATAGATAGGAGGCTTGATTCCTAGGAGCTGGTGCTAGTGGGTAATGGTGGAGCCTTTAGAGGTGGGGCCTAGTGGAGGCCTTCCTGTCTTTTAGGGATCACCCTTGAAGGGGACTGTGTGACCCAGTTTCTTCCTTTCTTTCTTTTTCATGTCCTGCTCATGAAAGTGGTTTTTCTTTGCTACGTCCTCTCTACCATGATGCATTGCTACTCCTTGGGCCCAGAAACAACCAAGTCAATGAACTGGAACCTCCAAAACTCTGAACCAGAACAATTTGTTATCATTTATGAGTAGATTATTGTAGGAAACCAGGATACCAGGCCCTAGGGTAAGATGAGCCTAAAACTCTTAAGTCCAGGCTGCATTCTCTGCTAAAGGGAGGGGCATCTGAAAACAGTAGCTCTGATAATGCCTGTCTTGCAGAACACTGCCAGACTGGTAGAAGAAAGCGGCCCGGTCATAAGTGCAGGCTCCCTGCTCTGTGGGAAAGCATCTTGGTCAACAACCCTTAGCTCATCTCCATGTCCTGAACAAATAACTCAGCTATCCTAGGCTAAGAGATTAGGCCAGGATAAAGGTTTACTCATGAGCTAAAAGCTCAAAGTTCACCATGCTTTTAACTCTAAGAAAGAAAACATTGTGGCCAATAAATTACTCAATAGGTATTGAGTACCAGCTAACAGACTAAATGTCCTGTTTCTTTGTACCCTAAATCTTTGTATGTAATCTTGAATAAAAGTTTAAGAATCCTTCTGGTACCAGCTAACAGACTAAATGTCCCGTTTCTTTGTACCCTAAATCTTTGTATGTGACTGCCATATCCCATGTGACTGCTAGTTCCTTGGTATGTATAAAAACCATCTGAATTAAAAAATAAATGGCTTGTTGAAAAGACAAGTCGCAGTGTCCAAGACTCTGTTGCCGATCAAGTCTCTCTCTTGAAGCCAGTAGGTCCCCTGCTAAGCAAAGCAAACCTGAGTCCCGACAGATTATCATAGATGAGTGCTATAATGGCACACAGACGACTAACAAATTTGGGCTTTGCTCTTCAGTTGCAATATTATCTTTAATATTTGTTTTAAGAAATATTGAACAAATAAAGTTTTCAGAACTCATATAGAGAATACATTTTTAGATTGTTTTTAAGGTCTCAAGTCATTTATTTGTGTCAAACACACAATTGAAGAGCTGTGTAAATAATTTCAAATCACAAATTTAAAGATGATTATTATCAAAGGAAAAACAATTTGCAACACTTAAAATTTTAGTATCTTTCAGAACACACCTAATTTATTAAGTTAAATTTTCCCTTTCCTTTTTAGGTATGAATGAGAAACTGTCATTTATTAAAATATCTGATTGAATATAACCATATGATTTTTTCATCAGTCATACTTAAACCTCCAGAAGAATGTGTGACTCATGGTCATGCCTCTGTGAGCTTCAGACTTGATGTCTAACTGTATGGTAAACATATTTTCTTGGATGACGTAAAAACCTCACACTGGGCATGACTTATGTATTCTGCTCTTCTTCTTGTCTCAAAGAAAGCATGCATGTGATATTCAGATAAAGGAGCTGAAGATTCCAAGAGCTGGGAAGTTTCTGTAGATTTTCTGGTTTCCCCAAACTCTGACATCAGATTAGATACTAAATATGCTAGTTAGTATGTTTCAACTTGACTCAACATAGAGACACTTGGGAAGAGAGAATGCCTGTGGGCATATCTGTAGGGCATTTTCTTGATTGCTAGTTGATGTAAGAGGGCCCAGCCCACTGTGGAAAGTTCCATCCCTGGGCTGATGGGCCTGAACTGTGTAAGGAAGGTAGATGAGCTGGCCAGGGGAAGCAAGCCAGTAAGCAGCTTTCCTCCATGGTCTTCTGATTCTAGATTCCTACCTTGGCTTCCCTCAATGATGAACTATAACCTTTAAGTCATATAAACCCTTTTCTCCCCCAAATATCTCTTGGTTATAGTGTTTATCACAGAAACAAAAAAATAACTAGAATACATCAAGTGTTAAAATGTTTTCTCCATTGCTGTTTATTTTTCTTTCCTTTTCCCTGTTAATGGATATAATCAGGCCTTTTGAATGACTGCAATGGCTTTTGAGGTGGCCTGTCTAAGCCAGAGGCCATCCTGGACCTGAAGAATATGCATAACTGAGAAATTCATTCCTTGACTTCAAAGTCTTTCACTATCATGTTCAAAGGATGGCTTGGCAAGCTGTCTTTAGCTACTTGTGTGTGCTTGATACTATCTCCTTTTGATCATTTAATAGGTGATTTCATGGGATTCTACACTGGTGTGTGGAATCTAGCATGTGTAAGTCTACCTGTAACTAATAATAGTTACAGGTATTAACTCCAAGACTCCTCCTAGAGTGCTGCTGCTAATTTACTAACTTCCCTGACCACCTTACCTTATTCTTCTTTGGTACCTAAGTTATCTTCAGTCTTAATAAACATCTTTTAAAAGAAAAAAATAAAAGTGATTTCAATTCTCTTCACCTTATTTCAATTCTCTTCACATTTCATGCTCTTATGGCTTGCAGAAGCTCTGATCTGAATTTCCTCAACTTTTCATGTCTCAACTTTGTAGCTACATCTAGAAGAAGATTTTTTTTATGACCTTGCTTTCTTGAGTTTTGCTTCTCCCTCTGTTTTCTTCCAGGACTATGTTTAACTTCAGTAAGATACTATTTCTTACTATTTCTATTTCAAGCACTAATATAATTCGGTGTGAATCTGTCATGTAGCAAACAATATATAAGTGTTGACTGACTAATATAGAATAGTGATAATTAATATTGACTAATTTTTATGTGTGCTGGGATTTTTTCTAAATATATATATGTGTATATATATATATGTATACATATAAATACATATTTAATACACCAAAGAAGCCTGGAAAGTAGGTACTCTTATGAACCTTAGTTAAGTGATGGGTCCTCTGAAGCACAATATAATTGAGAGTACTTAGGGGAACAGGAGAATTGTCTCAGTGATTAAGAGCACTCAATACTCTTGTGGATAACCCAGATTTAGTTCCCAACACACATGTCAGGTGGCTCACAATTGTTTGTAATTCCAGCTCCATGGGATCCTATGTCTTCTCTCTATGTCTTAGGACACTGCATGTGTATAAATATATATGTGCACCTGCAGACAAGCAGGCACACACACATAAGTGTAAATTAAAAAGTAAACAAAATGTAAAAAGAGAATACCTAGTGGATGGCCACATATCTAAGAATATATGGACAGCACAAATTGGACTGATTATTTTATTATTTATTAGAAAGAGAGGACACAAAGTTTGACCCAGGTAGACTTGGGTGGAGTTGTATGAAGTTCTCAAAATTCTAACAAATGTTTTTTTGGGGGGAGCGACACCTGTATCATACCCTCTCTTTCCAATGCACAGAGATCATTGCCGAAGAGGGAGCAGAAAGACTGTAAGAGCCAGAAGTGGTGGATGACCACAAGGAAACTGTTTCTCAAATGCACACATGAACCCACAGCACTTGTGAGACCATGCACAAGATTTACATAAGCCTAAGCCAGACAAAAACCCAGCATGGATGGGGGAGGTTGGCAAAAAGATGAGGGAGGTGGGCAAAAAGCCCAGCCCTAGTTGAGGATCTGGCAATTGCTAGTTGCTGGAGAGGGAGAGCCAGTTATCTTTAAAGGTGTGATGCCTAGTAGGTTGTCGAGACTCCAAGACATAGATCCAACTCAAGATCATTTGGGAAACACAAATTAAAGTCACTAGGCCTTTTAAAAAAGAAGACGAATAAAGGACATGAAGTCAGGTGGTAGATAAAAGGGCAAGGGGTGGGAATGGGGGAGAGGGCTTGAATATGATCAAAATACATTGCATCAAACTCTCAAAGAATCAACAAAAATATTAAAATACCTAGATAATAGCAAAAAACTGAAAGATCTGTGGTTAGGCTATTGGCATCTTCAGCTTAGTTTGAGGATGTATGCTCTTGAATATCTAAGTAAATCAACTTGTGGTTTCCTAGAAACTTATTAGTTACTTCAGATTATTTGTAGCTATTTCCAAATTAGCTTATGAAAACAAGACCATATGCACAACGCCTTGACTTTTGCTGGCATCCAGCACCAAAGGTGAGCTTCCTGCAGTCATTTGGCTCTGTTTCCTGTCCCACCTTTACCCACTGCATCTCCAGCTCCTGTCTGCTAGAGACCAGATCTATTCTCTCACCTTGCAGCTGCCTATCCTGCCATATTTCCTTCTATTACCAACCATCCTTATTTTTAAAAAAATATATTTTGAATAACCATTTTTCTTTTGTTAAAACTCAATTTTCCTCTGAAAGTGATATCTTGATGAGATGACAATGTAGGTTATACAGTTTTGTCTCTCAGTGTCCCCACTATGACCATACCCACACTGTGTCTACACACTACTTTTAACCCTGTGTAGAACTTGCTAATTTTGTCATTGTCTCCAGAGGAGACCTGAAATGCTAATGAAGGCAAGTATTTTAAAAATAAAATATGTAAGAAATAATTTTAAAATAATATTTTATTTTATTTGATGTGTGGAACTCAGTGGAACTGGAAATATAGATGGTTGTTAGCTACTTTGTGGGTACTGGGATTCAAACCCAGTACCATCTTTTCAGTTCCAGAAACTTATTTTTTAATTTTTTATTGAGATTTTGAAATTTCATACACTATTTCTCCCTCACAACCAGACCCCCTCTCCTATTCATGCCTCCCCCTCCCCATGTATTGCACTCTGCAATACATGCTGATTCTTATTCATTCAGGTGTTTAGACCCAAATATCCTTCAGTGTAAATGTGTCCACTGGAGTCTAGTAGCCCATCCAGTGGTCATATGTAAGTCATACTCTCCCTCACCCAGCAGCAAGCAGTCTCAAATAGTTCTTGATTTAGTGCTGACCCCCCCCACCACCACCTATTGCTTACTTCTCCTTTGGGCCCTTGTTTAATTGGGTTGACTTGGGTCCCATGTTGGATGCCACTGCAGGCACATATGAGCAAGCATCCCTTGACCTGGAAGCCTCCACCTCCTTATGTTCATGAACCAGCACTGGCTCTTACAATCCTTCCATCCCTCTTCCTCAATGGTCCCTGAGTTGTGAGTGGGTGAGGATCCATATAGGAGTCCCATCCTACACTCTACAGTCTCTTATTCTCCAAAACTTGGCCATTTGAGGCCTTCTGTGTGTAACACACTCTGATGTACATGGAAGCCTCACTGGTAAGTGTAGCCCTCTCTCTACCCCTTATTCTGCTATTTTCCATGAGCCTTGGTTGTAGGAATTCGACTGCAGATGTGTCACCTAGTATCAGGCATCTCCCAGGTGTAGGTTCTCTATGACTGACCAGACGTACAACTCTGCCTATAGCCTCCATCTGTTGCAAAAAGAAGTTTCTTTGATGAGTGCTGTATGGCATGTTTGCCCTCTAAGGGAGGTCTCATCTATCTGGCACTGCATTCCCTTCCAAGCAGCTTGTAGGTATACATATGCATTAATGTTCAGTCACTCTATGCACATTTCTCATATGGTTTCTAGGGCATCACTTTTCCCTCTAGGTTTCCTAGCCCCCATGAGGTTCATGCATCTCTACTCTTTATTCCCCCATCCTGCCTCCTTCCTCCCTCCCTTCCTAGTCACAGTGCCCCCATTATTCTCACTCTTCCCCCAATACTTCCTGACTCCTGCCATCTTTCCAAACCTGACTTCTCTCCCTTCCCCACACCATGGTCCCTTGCATGTCCCTCCCTCCTCTCCTTCCTGCTGATTATACTCACATTTTTTTCTAGCTCCCTCAGGTAACGTCTGTTCCCTACTATCTCCTTTTCAGGTTGTTTCTTTTCCTTTACCTCCATGTATCCTTTGCCTTTACCTGGCTCCTGGTGTTACTTCAGAATTTGTATATTCATATATAAGGGACTGATGCTACAGTCCACAAATGAGGGAGAACATACGTCACTTGTTTTCTGCATTTGTGTTACTTCACTTAGTATAACACTCTTTAGCTCCATCCATTTACCTCCAAATTTCATAATTTCATCTTTTCTTACAGCTAAGTAGAACTCCACAGAGTAGATGTACCACATTTTCATTAACCGTTGTTGCCCGAGTTCTCTTGGGGTCTCTTGTGCTATCAGGCAAAGCATATAACATATCTTTATGTGAATTTATTATTACCATGTGGGGAGGAAGAGGAGTGACTTACAAAGAAATGAACACCCAATGCCCAGCTTTGCACTGCCCAGCTCTCCACCACCCAGCTCTGTGCCACCCAGCTCTGTGCCGCTGCTCGGAGCCCACCGTTCCAGATTGCGAGCCCACCATTCCAGATCACTCCTGTGGCCCACCCATTGTCACTAATAGCTTTTGCCCACACCTCAGGGGCCAGCAGTCTCACCCCAGATCCCTAAATGCCAGGCCATTCTGTTCTTGAGTACACCCAGCTGCTTCGCCCTGTTTGCATTAGTGGCTTTGGTTCAAGATGGTGCCGTAAGTCTCTCCTTCCGCGACTAACTGTCCACAGTCAATTATCTGCATCAAGCCCCACCCCTTGGAGGAAACAGGCAGATTGGGACACACTCCACCCCTTTCCTCTGCTCTTACATTCTTTCCACCAATCTTCCGCTAAGGTCCCTTAGTCTTGGAGGGGGTAACAGATGTAGGGAAATCTCTCTTGTATCATGGTGAGATAGTGACTTCTTCGGCCTCCATATTAGTTATCTTTAACCGTGGCCATTGATTTATCTCAGTGGTGTTTCTTCTACTATAAAGACAAATGGAAGGAAGTAGACACATTTAAACAAACATGATTATAAATACAAATATCTAGAAGATATCCCAGTAGGTGTACTATATTTATTAAACAGTATACTTGTAATGGCTTCCCCACTAGGACGTGTAGCCTTTCTCGACACATGAGGTTGGCCTGGTTTACAGCACCAGATGTGTGTTCCACCCCTAGGACTGGGCCTTATCCAATTAGAAATTTGTCAGTTGTATGTATGTTGCTCGAGCCATTATTGCACTTGCAGGCATTGCTTGGCATGTCCATAGTGTGCAGCACATGGGTCCATTGTTGAGTAGAATCATAGGGGATCCTTTTTTCCCCAACCATCTATCCAGTGGCGTGGAATTTTTTGGCTTGGTTTCAGCTCCATCTCTTCTTCTCCCATGCTCACAACATGTATTGTCTTCAGCAACATGGCCTTACCAACCTAGTGTACAAACGACATTAGTGGCAATAGCCTTGGTGAATTTGAGGATCTCTAGGATCTCTTTGACTGACAGCTCATAGGGGGCAACCC
>NW_008350535.1:813848-822959 GCF_000622305.1 Nannospalax galili
TGCATCTGTTTGATGGGGGAGAACTTGGTGGGAAAAACTGCTTCCACCCCTAGTGTAGCCTTTATCAGAAGAGAAATGCATCTTATTTAATCCTTGGGGATTCTTAATGATCCCTGAGACAGTTTTTATTCCTTGAATGCCTTTTGTAAAGTGTTGTTTTGGTTTTAAAGCCTCCCAGAAACTCCTTAGTAGAAAATTGTGTTTTCTATCTATCTCTGGGAATTTGGGCTCTCAACATAAGTCTTGACACATTTGTCTTTGACCCAAACAGACCATTTCTTCAGTCTGTTTTTTTTTTTTTAATATCTCTTATAAGGTGTTCTGTTATTCTGCAGACACATTTTACATGCTGGTCAGAATCATTTAGATTTGCCAAAGCCCCTCTTACTTTACGAAGATCCTGTCCCATTAAAGGGCTTAGTAAAGCCATTAAAGCCCCATACCATTCTTGAGGTCCCAGTTGAATTAAGCTTTCCTTCATATCTCTGTTGAACACAGTCTTATCTGGCCCAGTGAACTGGACATCATATATTACTTTTCTTATATCTAGTTCTCCCAGTAATGCCTGCCCCTCCTTTATAGTCCTCCAGCCCCTGTTAATTGTGTTAGTCTCTCTTGGTAATGACCATGTGTCTTTAATGCCTTCAACCAGCCACCCCATTAAGGACTACTCCCCCTTGCATTGGCCTAGGTTGAACAGCCTATATCACAAGGATGGAGGGGTGGTTATATAATTCAGCTGTGAAGCTTCTGAAGGACTTAGACTGACGTCATTTGCTCCCATGTCCCAAACTCTCACAAGTCAAGTGGCTAGGGGCTCTTTGATTGCTTGCTTGTAAGTTTTTCCTAGTTTTAGCAGCTCCAGCATGGAGTATTTCCTAGCTACAGCACTGTTAGCTGTTTTTTCCTTTTGTATCAATGGGTGACTCTGAGGGGCAGCTTTAGCTGCTTTTATTTTTAGGTCATCTTTTTTACTATTATCTGCCTTTTCCTCTGAGTTCTTGGGCCTTACTGACGTTAAAGTGTCCCATTTTTTTTTTCTTTTTCAAGCTCTACAACTGGATCTTTCAGGACCTCCCTGGCCTTGGGTAGATCTTTTGTTATGCAAAGTGTACACACCCCCTCTCTGGGGCCTCCATTTGTGTCCAAAGCTAGTAAAAGTTTTTTTTGGGCCTTACTGATGTTAAAGTGTCCCATTTTTTTTTCTCTTTCAAGCTCTACAACTGGATCTTCCAGGACCTCCCTGGCCTTGGGCAGATCTTTTGTTATGCAAAGTGGCCACACCCCCTCTCTGGGGCCTCCATTTGTGTCCAAAGCTAGTAAAAGTTTTTCTAGCCTCTAGATAACCTTTAAAAAAATCTTCATATATCCGCAATCAGGCTATTTCCCCACATTTACAATGCTGCTGTGTCCCACACTTCTGCATGGTTGGCCTCTTTTTAGTTACAGATTTTATAATCCATTGTATAACCCACATAACTATTGCTAACCCCATTAAGTGAATGGGGTTTGATTGCCCTCTCCCCTGGGTTCCTAGCAGCTGCTCCTGGATTTGGAAATCAGAACCCATCTGACCTGCTGCAGAGGTGGCGCGACCAGTGCTGCTTCCCCAAACCCACATTCCCAAAGCTGTGGTTTGTTTTCCAGGCCAGACTACGCCAGTTTTGTTGCCTGAGTTCCTTTGGGGTCTTTTGTGCTATCAGAGAAACCATATAACATATCCTTATGTGAATTCATTATTACCATGGGGGAGGGAAGGGAGTGACTTACAAAGAAATGAACACCCAGTGCCCAGCTCTGCGGTGCCCAGCTCTGAGCCTGCCATTCCAGATCGCTTCTGCAGCCCATCCATAGTCACTGCTAGCTTTGGCACATGCCTCAGGGGCCAGCAGTCTCACCCCAGGTTTGTAAATGCCAGGCCATTCTGTTCTTGAGCTTGCCTGGCTGCTGCGTCCTTTCCCATTCACTCTCAGGTTCAAGATGGAGCCACAAGCTCCTCCTTCTGAGACTAACTCTCCACAGTCAATTCTCCACAGCAGGCCCTGCCCCTTGAGGGAAACAGGTAGCTTGGGGCACAACCATTCATCAGTTGAGGAACATTTACCTTGTTTTCGTTTCTTTGTGAAACTTTTTTTTTTTTTTAAAGGAAACGTCATAGAAAGTTTTCCTTGGTACCTACTAAGAGAGTATATAAGTTTGGGCATTTGGAATGAAGATCATTATGAATACTGCTAACACCAAGGATGGTTTTCAAGCTCTCCTGTAATCCAAAACTTTTGGAAGAGACAAAATGTAAGATAATGAACTTTGCCCTTTGTGGTGGAATTAATCACTATTCCATTCAAAATACTGTTTTTATGAAGTTTTAAAATTACATTTATTCATTTGCTTGTGTGTGTGTATATGCATGTGAGTAGGTGTGTATGTGACACAGCACATGAAAAAGTCAGGGGACACCTTACAGAGCTGGTTCTCTCCTCCTATCATGTGGGTCCCAGAGATTTACTCAGGCCCTCAGGTTTTGTAGCAAGTGCCTTTACCCATGGTTGGAGCCATCTTTCTAGCCCATTAAGATGTTTTTAATTCTTAGTGAAAAGTGTCATTTTAAACTTGCTTTTATTTTTCCTCTTGCCTCAAAATATCAATTAAAGTGTAAGATATGTTTTACTATGCTATTTTATAATTTTTAATATAGTGGAATGTATTTCTATCACATTTTTATGTCTTTTATGTTTTGTAAGTTTTTATTTGAACATGATTCAAATTTTCACGTATTGGTTTTGTAACTTTCTTCTTTTTGTAAGTCATCTGAAATTAATATTTGTGTGTGGAGTGAGATATGGCTCAAATTTTCACCTTTAGGTCTGTGACAGGTATGCCTATATTCCTGACATAGAACCTTTAAATATCTGTAATCAGGGGCTGGAGAGATGGCTCAGCAGTTGAGAGCACTGACTATTCTTGCAGAGGACCCAGGTTTGATTCCCAGCACCCACATGGCAGCTACTAACTGTCCTTAACTCCAGTTCCAGGGGAATCCTAAGCCCTCTTCTGACCTATGCAGCATTGCATGACACAGGTGCACTCACATACATGCTGGTAATGCACCCATACACATAAAATTAAAATAAATAAAAATTTTAAAAAATCTGTAATGAATTATTTCATTTAAAAATGTTTTTATTGAGTTTCTGTGCATTTCACACAATAGTTCTTAACTAAATTTAGACCCCCTCCCCCATCCATGTCCCCACCTGCCCCCTACTGAACCCAGTGCATTCTATCATATATGTTAAGTCCTATTTGATCAAGCATTTGTACTCAAATGTTCTTTGGTGAATTAACTCATTCAAAAAAATTTATGGTGAAAATCAATATATGTATATATACACAAATGCCCACACATATGTGTAATAAAGATTTATATCCTTTCACTGATTCATCTGCTACTCCAACTTCTATGCTAAGGATATCATTACTGATCCTGTAATATAAAGTAATTATCTTCCTCTCCCAATATTTTTTTGGCAATATTCTATATTTCAAGAGAAATATAGATTTGATATGACTTTAATCAACTTAAATAGATTGATATTTTAATTAAGGTTATGTGATTATGTGACATTTATATAACACTTTGGAAAATATATAT
The DNA here is from genome assembly GCF_000622305.1 of Nannospalax galili. Taxonomy (NCBI): domain Eukaryota; kingdom Metazoa; phylum Chordata; class Mammalia; order Rodentia; family Spalacidae; genus Nannospalax; species Nannospalax galili. The sequence goes on from NW_008350535.1 coordinate 817,501, forward strand.
TTTGATTGTATGAATCATGCAAGAAAGTATTCACATTACCTTTTTGTTATTACATCTTTAGAGTCCTTAGTTCACACTGTTCTGTTTCTCATAAAAATATAGTCTCTGTTGTTGCTCATTTGTTTCTAAAGACTGCATTTTTGTTGGTCTGACAATTTTTTTTGCACTTCCTTTTTGAATTACTTCTGACTAAAACTGGAAATAAATATTGATTTCTTTCAGTTTCTTGTGAACCAAGTCTACCAGATTACCATATTGAGTCTAGAAATTTTCATCTGTATCTCCTGGGTTTTCAAAGTAATCATATCATTCCCTCATATAAAGTTTCATACTTCCTTTTCCATTATTTATACAGGTAATTTTATTTCTTTCTGTAGTTATATTTAGCTAGGTATTTCAAGGCAATGTTGACTAATACGTGACTCACCATGTAGTTTTAAATTATAATTCTAATTGCTTTAGTGTTTCAGTATTAGGGATGACTAGCTGTTGATTGATTATTCTTTCAGACAGTGTATTTTGATCATATTCATCCCCAACTTCTTCCCTAACTTGTCCCAGATCCACCTCCACCTCTCCATTCACACCCCCCCAAGTTCCAGTCCGCTTTTTGAATTTTCTAATAACCTATTGAGTTCAGTTTGTGCTCCCCATATATTCATGGAAGTGGGGCTATCCACTCGAGCATTTCCAGGGTCCACAGCCTTAAAGAACGCTGACTGTCCATCAGTAGCCACCAACCGTCCATAACACCTCAGTCAGGTTTTAGGGCTCATAAGCCCCTCTAAGCTCCATCCTGGAATGCTGACTAACTTAATTTTATGCAGGTCTTGTGCAGGAACCCACAGCTCCTGTGAGTTCATGAATGCGGTGGCCCTGTCATGTCCAAAAGACAGTTTCTCTCCAGTCCTGCATAACCTCTAGCTTTTGCAATATTTTGCCCCCTCTTCTACATGGTCCCCAGGTCTTGGGATAAGGTGTGATATAGATGTCCCATTGTGGCTGAGCATTCCACTTACACTTATTTGACCAGTAGTGAGTTTCTGCATTTAGCCACTGTCACTGCACAAGGAAGCTTCTCTGATGAGGTCTGAGAACTGCAGTTGTCTATGGGAAGAGAGATACTAATTTAGAAGCCAGTGTGATACTAAGTCCACTTAATAGAATAATAGTAGACTGACCCCTGGTCCTATGAGATCCCCAACTATTTGTTCTTGACAAGCTTAACAGTACCAGTGTTTCCCCGTGTGGAACACACCTTATATCCAATCAGAACGTGGTTGGCTACACCGTAGAATTAGTGCCTTTATTCCAGCCATATACGTATCTTGCTATGCTATTCATTATCAAAATTAATAGAGATCACAGATGAGTAAGGCAGTTGATGACTTTCCCCCAGCAGCCTACATAGCTCCTTCCCATACTATGAGGGCTAGCCGGCAGAGAAGACGCTTCCTGGTCAGTATTCTCAATGGCCTTTTACCAAAGTGTGTAGTGTCTTCTTAAATAATTATCAGTAAGGGTCAGCAATATTTAATTTTTCTCATTTATGACTTTTCAAAAAAACATGAAATGTGTCAAATGTCTTTCTCACCTTAATGTCATAATTATATGATTTTTCTCTGTTTATTGGAGATAATATCAGATTTCACACACACAAATACACACATATTCCATAATTCATATTACTTGTCAGAGTCCCAATTTGGCCATTCGGTATTAATCTTTTTATATAAGAATGGATTTTATTTACTTGATAGCTTTAGTTGTCAACTTGACACACCTCAATAGAGGGAGCCTCAACTGGGGAATTTCGTCTATTGGACTGGCCTGTGGCCATGTCTGTGGGGGTATTTTCTTGATTGTTGAGTAATATGAGAGAGAGGTCCAGCTCACTGTGGATGGTGTCACCCCTGAGCAAGTTGTTCTGTACTGAATAAGAAAGCAGGCTGAGCATGGGTTAGGGAACCAAGTCATTCAGCAGCACTCCTCCATGACCTGTGCTTCAGCGCCGTCGCCAGGTTCCTGGCCTGAGTTCTGACCTTGGGCGCCCTCAGGGATGAACCCAGGAGATGTAAGCTAAATAAACCTTTTCCTCCCCAAGCTGGTATTGGTCAGAGTGTTTTGTCACAGCAATTGAAAGCAAACTAGAACAATTTATTAATGCTTTATTTAAAATTTTGCATCAAAATAATTAAAATTGGTCTTGGTTGAAATTCGTTAGGCTTTGGGATGAAAGTTCTACTGTTTTCTTAAAATTGGATTACTTTTCAATATTCTTTTATCTTGTTGAATATTTAACATTATAGTGAAAATATTCATTATCTAAAGCTAGGGTGCAGAATACATTTTCTCTGAGTCTATCTAGTCCAGGTTCTTTTTCAACAATAGATCTTTGACCATTTTTCCAAAGCGTATATCAATCATTAATGTATTCTAAATTTTCCAATTTTTATGCTCTTAAGGGTTCATCTTCATGGAAATTAATTCTTTGTTATAGACTATTTCATAATCTTCTCATTTGAAAGTATCATCATCATTTCAATGACAGATTTTTCTTCTTAGCTGGTTGTCTGTTCCTCAGCATTAACCATGCATGTTTTAACTATTCTCTTCCTTCTAAGCCTGAGATTTATTTACTTCATAGATAGCTTTACAGAAGTTTTGATCTTTGAACTAGTTTATTCTCTCTAAATTTAAATACTTTCTGCTTTGATTATGCCAGTTTGATGTTCAGTTTAAATTTTTAAAAATTAAAAAATTATTATTTTTATTTTATGTGTATGCATGTATTGCCTCTGTGTAGGTAAGTGCACCCGTGTCGTGCAATGCCCTCGGAGGACAGAAGAGGCTGTCAGATCCCCTGGAATTGGAGTTATGGACAGTTGTTAGCTGCCATGTGGGTGCTGGGATTCAAACCCAGGTCTTCTGCAAGAACAGTCAGTGTTCTTAACCGCTGAGCCATCTCTCCAGGCCCCAGTTTTAATATTTTTATATCAGTGATTTCCCTTTGAGTATTGTACTTAAAACCTCTCCTTTTTAATAATAAAGGATGCTTGTTTTTAACTCAAGTGCAGTTTTTGCTTCATCTCGTGTATTTTCTGGTAAGAACATTTGTAGTTGGTTCTGTGTATCTGCACATTTCACATATGCATATTCAACCAACCTTGCATTAAAAATGTGTAGACCTCACAATCCCCTGACCTCACTCATCCCTAGCCGCAGCTTCCAAACCAGTGCCATTTCGAGGGACATCGACACAGCAGCCAAGTTCATTGGGGCTGGGGTGGCCACTGTTGGGGTGGCTGGCTCTGGGGCTAGGATTGGGACTGTGTTTGGGAGCCTCATCATTGGTTATGCAAGGAATCCATCTCTGAAGCAACAGCTCTTCTACCAATTCTGGGCTTTGCCCTCTCGGAGGCCATGGGGCTCTTTTGCCTACTGGTGGCCTTTCTGAGCCTCTTCACCATATGAAACAGCTGTCTCCACCTCCCATGGAACTTTCTCTCATGTCTCATCTGCCCTGCATGTTCCTTTTCCTGAGACTCCCCAAGAAGTCTGGGGAAAGTGGTTGGCTCAGGGTTTGACAGGGACAAGACAATAAATATTGTATTAATAAGATGTTAAAAAAAAAAAAAAAGAATACTTGAAGCAATACAAAGAAATAGGGTATGGGTAACAGAAAGAAACTGAATGAAGCTATAATTGTGGAAACACAAAATTAGACAAAGAATTCACACAGTAATCAAAATGATGGCAACCAATACACATCTTTAAATAATAACTTTAAATGTGAATGGAAAAGACACAAGCTAGTTGAATAGATTGAGAAACAAAATCCAGGGCTGGAGAGATGGCTCAGTGGTTAAGAACACTGGTACGTAGAATGTATATCACATTAGGATATAGGAGGCTATGCATTGATTGCCTATAAATGCAAAGACATTCCATAAAAGGGACTTGGGTATAGCAGGAAGGGATCATGAAAACAATTCCTTGTAGATTTCACTTCTGTCTTTGATACAAAGGATTATTTTATGATCAGAGAATCTGTCTTAAAAGATGCCCACAAAAATGATTTATAGGTGCAATGGGGCTTGATGGCTGTCAGCCTAGTTCCAGGATCAGTGAGAGACTCTGTCTCAAGGGAATAAGACAGAGAGTGATAGAGCAGGACACCAAGTGTTCTCCTCTGACTTCTGTGCATAGTGATGTACACATCTAAATGCACCACACACATACACCATACACATACACACACACACACACACACACACACACCATACACACACAGATACATCTCACACACACACACACATACACACACACAAACATACACATACACACAGATTTCTTTGAGACCAAATATATGATTTGTTTTTGTTCAAGTATCATGATTATGCCCAAAGTATGCAATTTAAATTAAAGGATGTGCTTCTCTATATAACTATTAAGTAAATTAAGTGGTTTAAAAATTAAATTTTCATATATCTTTGATTGTTCAGTGGTTAAGAACACTTTGTACTCTTGCAGAGTAAGTGAGCTCCTGCTGCCCAGCACCCAATGTTGGGTGGCTCACAACCACCTCTAACACTAAATCCAGAGGATCTAATACCCTCTTCTGGCTTTTGTGGCACCCACACATGTCTGCATACACACAGAGGGGCAAAAACACACATTCACATAAATAAAATAAATCCAAAAATAGAATAAAAATTAGATTCTTCTCTACCTCAGTGATTAACTCTTAAAATTTACCTGTTTTTTTAAACTGTCATTTCTTCCTTTCATTTCCAAGTTTTCAGTTATTAGAGAACTGAGAATTGTGCTTAGGTGTTTTCAGGCATGAGGATGTCATGTCTCTTCATAACTTATAATTAAGTAATATTCTACTTTACCTGTGACATTCTTCAGACCTTTACTTCTACTTGATCTGATAATGATGCTGACAGTTCTACATTCTGTTTTTGTTCCATTTATACATTTTAGTTTGCTAATCCTTTTTTGGTTATTTTTTTTAACTTTTATTTATTTCATACAGAATATCTTAATCATCTTTATACCCCCTTCCACAATAGCATCCTCCCATAGCCCCTACTGGATTTCACACATTCTGTCACTTCTGTTAAGGCCTAGTGAGTAAAGTTAGTGTCCCTGGACATCCCTCAGTGAAAGTTCATCCACTGAAGTTTAGTCAGCCTACCTAGAATCTCTCCCTTTAAGAAGATCAGCTCTTCTTCACCCAGCAGTAATCAGTTGCCAATAGTTCTTTAGCTAAGATTGGGGCCTGCTACCTGTTTCTACAGTTCTGTGCTGGTTTTTTTGTCTGCTTGATTTTGCATGGGTCTTGTGCATTCTTTTATAAGTCCTTATCCTTTGCGTTTAGTGAGTTCCTTAAATATCTGAGTGTTGTTTTTAAATTCAATTTGTCTTTAGTAGAATTCTGTAGATAACTAAAA
>NW_008350535.1:822980-836068 GCF_000622305.1 Nannospalax galili
ATATATATATTTTTTTTTGTAAATGACATTCCCCTCAGAGCAATTCACCTTCCTTAAGTTTCTTCTACCTACAGGTCCACATACATACAAAGATACACACACAGATACCACACAAGCACACATGTACACACAAATTATCCTCCACACACCAGAAAGACTATAGACTGTTTTACTTCTCTTACTGCTTTTGGACGGACTGAGACATTTCACTCAATATTTCCTCCACCCACAGCTCTTACTTTTGAGGTTAATATCATAATAATAGTTTGTTGTAGAGACTAGGTGAAAAATTGTTATACTTAAAGCATTATTTTCATCATGTAAGTTGAGTATTGATTTCCATAAATATTATCATTAATTATGCTGTGTCTCCTTGGATTAGTAAGCACATTACACAAGTTTCTGAATATTATTTAATCTCCACATTATCTTCCCTGTCTTCAGGTTGTTCAGTCCAATTCATTGGGGGCATATGGTAAATCTTCTTAGCTTCTGAATTACCTCAAAAGTCTTGTTGAACACCTAAAAATGATTGACAGCTCATCAGTTTACCTGGATTGGTACCTAGATGGTTTCTAGATATTTTTGTACTAGTTTTTTCATTGTTACAAGGGAGAAATCAAATGTGAGTGGATTATGATTTATTTACATATAATTTAGTCTTCCTGTATAGAACAACATCATATTTCCCTTCTGTCCTTGTTTTGGAATCATATCAGGATGTATCATGATTTCATCTCCTTGCATCTTTCTCCATTTTAACTTAAATCCTAATGCAGGTCTCAATAGCCTCCAAGCATTCTTTAAATTCACCTACTGGATAATTTACTTTATAAAACCTGATTTATGGTGTTGGAGAAATGGCTCAGTGCTCAGGGGTTAAGAGCACTGGTTGTTCTTGCAGAGGACCTGGATTCAATTCCCAGAACCCATATGGCTGCTAAAAACCATTCTTTACTCCATTTCCAGGGGAATCTGGCACCCTCTTCTGACCTTCGTGGGCATTGCATGATGTTGGTGCACTTAGCTATATGCAGGCAATACACTCATACATATATAATAAAAATAATAAAGAAAACATTAAAAAAAAAAAGTAAATCCTGATTAAAAAAATCAGTTTGCAGAAGTAGAGAGATAGTTCAGCACTTAAAAATACTTGCAATTCTTTCAGAGAACCTGGGTTTGATTTCCAGAACCCACCTGTGGCAAAAAAACACACCTGTAACTCCAGTTCCAAGGGATCTGACACCCTCTTCTGGCCTCTGTGGGCATTGCACTCATGTGTTGTCCTTCCTTCCATGCAAGTAAAACACTCATACACATAAAAATAATAAAATATTAAAAAAATAGTTTAGTTATATTTTTTGTCCAGAAAGTTCTTTATACTGGATTTGTACCCATTTAGGTCCCTCTCTCTCTCTCTCTCTCTCTCTCTCTCTCTCTCTCTCCTCTCACACACACACACACACACACACACACACACACACACACACACACAGCCTGGGCTACAGGTTAGACATATTTGGAGATTCCCATCCATGGTTCCCTGAACCCACTTCCTTTGTACCTGCAGAGAGGCAATGGATCATGGTGGGGAGCACATGGTGGAATTTGTGTCTCTGGGCATGTGATGGGCAACCCTGTGCCTTTCACTTCAGGACTGTGTAACATCTATGACTTTGTTCACCTTGCCCTCTGTTTCCTCTCATTCAAATAGCATTCATTCCTTAGTCCTTTGACTCCCAGTATCCTGGGATACCTTTACTCTTGGCAGAAAGTTTGTACAGTAGTGTTTGCTTGAGAGATGTCATGTGGCAGAAGATGCTGGAATCAGATCCTTTGTGAGTAAATTCTAACTCATTAGAAAACATTCATAATTCCCACACAATTAAGTCGAATACCTAGTATGATGAAAATAGTAACATTGTTTGGTTTTTCATTATTTCTCTAGCATCTAAAATAACACCTTGCACATGAAAGTTGCCAGAAATATTTGCTAAATAAAAAATTGGATTCAGTGATTTCCACACAGTAATGTGTGGAAAATGTGATAGGAATTGTCTTTCACTTTATAAAGCACAAAGTTGTGTTTATATTGTTCCTTGTAAAGTGAAAGAAATTGCACATATTTAATTTGAAAATACTTAGAGAAATGTGACACAAAGTAGCTAGACTTAAGGGGTTGATGCATTGCTCATCCTGCATTTGACCTTTTCATTCTCAGTGACTATTTTGTAAATTTGTGTAAAAGTTTGCATATTCATCTGCTGTTCTCAATCCAGGATATGAATGCGATGCAGTCAGGACATCAAGTGATGCATAAGTTATCCCAAAAAACCTGTTACCGCCCTTGTTGATATCTTTGTTTTCTACTTCCCAATAAAGGATTTAATTAAAAAATTACTCTGAACTAGCTAAAGAAGTAATCTGAACTAAAAAGAAAATATAATTCTTTTAAACATAAGGTTTGGATTGTAGCTCAGTGGCAGAGCATTCCAGAGGCTCCGGGCTTAATCCAGAGCACCGCAAATGAAAACAAAGTAATGAAGCATGAGGCAAACTTTTAGTAATACGATGTTTTGTGTTATTTACTTATTCTAGTGACTTCTCAGTGATAATTTTAAATATATATATTTTTTCCATATTTGAATCTATCAAAAATTTATTAGCAATGTTAGTATAAAACATAGCTCCTACCTCAAAAGGAGTAAGAGGCAATTTATTCTGATCCAAACATGAGCAACCATGGCTGGGAAACATGGATTCAGGTTGCCCTAAATGACATGATCCGCTGTGGGAGTACTTACATGAGGTTTTTATAGCCGTAAAACTCACAAGTCAAGGCATTTACCTAATACACTGATAGGAACATCACGTGGATGGGTACAACATGATGGGGAAATCTCTGCTATAGTTTCAGATCCTATCTGATGACATTCTTAGCTTTTGAGCTGGTAGAAGCTGGTGGTCTTTTAAGAATATGTTCCAAAGTTTTTACTTGGTAGACAATAGGGATGTTAGGTCAGATACAAAAGTGGGCAAGAAATACATACTAAGGGGACTAAAGATAGCTCATAATTTTGGCTTGGAATTTGTAAAATTACAGATCGCCCCAATCATGAAATTTGAATCTGCAGTCAGTGTACAGTGCTTTTCTTATAGGCATGCATGGCGTTTTTAGGCCACTTTTGTTTACAAAATAGTGTTTTTCTTTCTTTTTCTTGGAAGAAATATTGCTGTGTATCCCAGACCTGGAGTGGATCCACAGGCAGGGGAAGCAGCATTGTATTTGGGTTGTTATTAATCTTGTTTACTCATTGTGGGCACTGGGAGAGTGTGGTTGATGTGGAATCCACTCATTGCAGGTGTTCAGAACACTAGAGATCTGTCAACTCTGTGTTCTGTAATGACAAACAGCAAAAGGAATGAAAGATGAGCAAGTCTCTTGATGAACTGACAATGATATGATGGTTTGTAGAGTAGTGCACATGCTTTCCTATGGAAATACAAATGAACCGATGGGGGTCAGGTTTGGAGTTTCAGTTTCTCCTACAAAATGTGCCTTTGTGCTAAGTGCCTGCCTGGTCATAATCAGTGCAATCAAAACTCCACCTACCTGGCAGCAGGCTCTTCTATTTTATTATTCTATTTCCTCATTATTTGATTTTTTTCTTTAGGCCGAGATGGTTGTCATCCAGTTTTCCCAGCTCCCTTCTTGAAGGAAAGTGAATATAGCCTCAACTGTGTTTGTTTCTCCAGAATGACCAAGTCACTAGATTCCTATCCATAAGACAAGGCTAAGTATATTTGTAGCATTTAGGGTGTCTTCTGTTAAAATGTGGTTATTAATTTTTCAAAAAGCACTTTCATGTCTTTTTGCTGAGTGTGGTACTACAGAGAGTCATCCAGAAATGGCTGTGAGGTTAGTGGCAGGGACTCAGGTCTGAGAAAATTCTGAGGAGCTGTTCTATTAACTAGTTTCCAAGACTCAAATATAAGGGAAAGAAACATCCTGCTTTTTAAAGCAACTATTAACTTGGGTTTTGTTGTATGGTAAAGCTGGATGTGACTGGAACATTCTGCAATTAGAAGTGAAAGGTTTTGAACAATTGACCAAGAAGGCAATACAAAATTAGGTAAATAGTTTAATGATAGTTTTCACATGGTATGGTTCAGAATGAAGCTATTTTCTTATCTTACAATAGAAAATATATTCATTTCAACTCTACTATCTTTTCAGAAAATGTTATTTATCAGAAAATTGTCTTCTGAATATTTATCTACTAGAAAGAGAGTAAAATGATCAAGATGTAATAAAGTCTTAACATAAAATTATTGCATTTCAGCAAAGATTAACTTTGGAATTCTTCTGGAGATTAGTAACTTTTACTTTTCAACTAAATCAATTAATTGATTAATTAATTAATTTAGAGACAGTACCTAATGCGTCTGACACTGGCATTGAACTTGTAGTCAAGAGTGACCTTGATCACCTTGCCTGGGCCACCACACCCAGTTTTATGCAGTGCTAGAGATTGAACCTGAGGCCTTATGCATGCTAGGCAAATACTCTACCATCTGAGTTACATCTCTACTTCCTTACTTTTTTTCCAGAACTATTTTGTTTTTCCTTTTTATTTAAAAATTTTATTTATCCACGTGTGGTGGCGCATGCCTTTAATCCCAGCACTTGGGAGGCAGAGGCAGGCGGATCTCTGTGAGTTCAAGGCCAGCCTGGTCTACATAGTGAGTTCCAGGACAGCTGGGGCTACAGGGAAACCCTGTCTCAAAAAGACCAAAAAAAATTTTTTTTATTTAATATTCATATGTGCTTTCAATCTGTTTGAATATAATCCATCTCGTATTCTCTCCCCTCCAGTTCCCCCCAATCTCTAATTCCTTCCCCCACCCCCCCGTTTCACTACTAACTTCATGTGCTGGATCTCTCTCTCTTCTCTCTTCTCTCTTCTCTCTCTCTCTCTCTCTCTCTCTCTCTCTCTCTCACTCACTCAATAGATACTGAGTCCATTTAGTGCTGCCTGTATGTACATAGGTGTGGGTTCATCTACAGGAGCATGGGTAACCTCTCAGGGCCCACATTCTTAAAGAACACTAACTCTTCCTTCCACAGTAGCCATGAATTGCCAATAACTCCTCAGTTAGGGGTGGGACTTTAAGAGTCTCACCCCAGTCCATGCTGGGATTTTGGCTGGCTTAACCTTGTTCAAGTCTTGTGTATGGGATCCCAGAAGCTCTGAGGTCCTGTGTGCAACTGTACTGTCCTGTCCTGCAAATACTGTTTCATTACAGACTTCTACTTCCTCCAGTTCTTATAATCTTTCTGCTGTCTTTTCCATGATGATCCCAGAAATTTGGAGGTAGGGAGAGTAATACTCCCTTAATTTTAGAAGTAACACTTTTTTCCATTGTTGTTTTAATGGACAAATACAGAATTGGGATACTTAAAATACATATTTAAGCAGGCTCTTGCTGTTACCACTATTCTTCTAACTTTATTCTAAAACTACAGTGTTAGGCCAGGCATGGTGGTGTGTGTCTTTAATCCCAGTACTTGGGAGGTAGAGACAGAACCTGGTCTATACAGGGAATTCCAGGCCAGCCAGGGCTACAAAATGGGACTCTGTCTCAAACTAAGCAAGGAAGCATATATGCATTAATATTTAAGCAATACTTTGTAGCCTTTCTATATTCTGTTTCTCATGACCTCAACACTTAAAAATCAATCACCTGAGATCTGAGTACTAACTAGTTGTCACCAACCAGTTGTAAAATATTTCCCTGCTGTATGTAGTTGTTAGTGCTATTTATTCTTGCCTTTTTTTTAACTACTTCCCACCCCCACCCCCAAATGCTGAGGTGATAGTTACTTTGGTATGATAGGCTCTGAGATGGATAGTTTTGTTTTCTACAAAGTCAGTAGACCTGATCTCTAGTACTTATTTTGCCTGGCCTGTTGAAGAACCTTGAGTAGTAATAATTACTACCGGCTTTGAACACTCAAATATTCTGATGTTTTCCTGATCCCTTTGCATATATACCTCATTTAGCATACTGCAAGCCCCTGAGATGAATATGATTATCACCTTAGGTTTACAATGTAAGAAATGGAGGTGGGGTTTAAATAATTTGTCTAAATCACACAGTTTAAAAAGTAAAGGATCTAGATTCAAACACCACCAATTTATAGACCCTGTGTTCAAACTTCTACCTTAAGCTATATAATCATTATAATGAGGGTAAGGCTTAGACAAGCCTTTTTATAGTTTATATTTCAAAAACACTGATTAAAATAGTATAAATGGAATATTATTAGGTATAACCTAGTTATGATGCATACAGATCTTATGTAATTGAGTGCATTTGTTTCCTAATATATCTTGCAAAAAATAAGGTATCTCAAGGCTACTGATGACCTTCCAGCTTTCTGAAAGTGTTCATTGACTGGTTTGGGGCAGCTATAGCAAGTTCTAAATCATCCATAAAATTTATTATTAATTTAGATGCTGGACATTTGTCTCTGTATATTTCCTCCTGATTCCAGTGTGACTTTGACATACTAGTACATCTCCCACCCTTTCTCATGATAATGCATTTGACTGGATCCTGATGATATGGAAGACAGCTGTGCACCTTGGAGTGATTTTTGTCTTGGAGAATTAGAAAATTTTGATATAAACATTGTCCACTGGTGCTTAAGTGTCCACATGTGGGCCATGTTTTTTCGGGGCTTTGGTAGCTATTGTATTTGGGCACTAATGAGTTTTTTGCACTCCCTCTGCATTTTCCACAAGATGGCATTGTAATTGAAAGTTAAAGTTCTGTGTAATTTTTTTTTTAGGTTAAATTAACCCAAAACAGAAGAAAACTAAATTTGGCATTAGCTGCTTTACTGGCACTGTTCACTTGACTTTAATGGGATTAGTGTTTTATGGAGAATAGACACGTTTGGTGTTTCATGCATGAAATGCAGCTTGGCCATCTCTTTTCATATTCTACCATTCTCAAGTAAACTACGGAACACTTTTCTCTACTTTATCTGTGTAGCTTATTTGATATTTACTTGGAGAGTAACGTTTCAAATCATTCAAGAACGTTGTTGAGTTATCACTGTTGTATGACAGAGTGAGAGTAATTAAAGCTATGTGTTTCCTGACATCTGGGGCCGAGGGTGAGCCAAGAAAAGGACCTGAGTACTTGAGCACTTTGATTGTATTAAATATAGACTAATAAAAAGTCATCATATTGTATATAGCGTAGACACAGCATCTGACGAATGGTAGGGCCCTTGATAACAAGGTATATATATGAATAAGAAGTGAAAGGAGATGACAGCAAAGAAAGGCAAGAACTGAATTGAAGGGTACTGGAAAGGCTGGGGAGATGGCTCAGTGGTTAAGAGCACTAGCTGTTCTTGCAGCGGACCCAGGTTTGATTCCCAGCACCCACATGGTGGCTAGCAACTGTTGGTAACTTCAGTTCCAGGGGAATCCAATACCCTTTTCTGAATCCCATGGGCACTGCCTGACATGGGTTCACTTACATACATTCAGGCAATATACTCTTACAAATAAAATAAAAATAACAATGAAAGGCTAGATGTGGCAGCACACACATTTAATCCTGGCACTTGCTGGGGAGGCAGAGGCAGGAAGATCTCTGTGAGTTCAAGGCCAGCCTGTCTACATAGTGAGTTGTTGGCCAGCTGGGGCTACAGAGAGACTCTATCTCAAAAATGACCAATATTATTATTATTTTATTATTATTTTTATTATTATTTAAAAAAGAGTACTGGTAAAGAACAATATATATTTACTTACAGCTATTCATGGTTTAGAAATAATGGCATCATAACTAGATATTCTTTAGATTACATCATTGTAACACATTATTATTAATTTTTGATTGATTAGATTTCTTTAGGGTTGAAATCTGTTTCACTTCAACTGTGCACCTATTGACTGACAAAGCTCTTGTCACATGTGATTAAAGTGACAATCATGAGGGCCTTGCAGGAAAGTACATGAGGTCAATGATTTGTAAAAACTTGAGAAAATATTTTAATAAAATATTTTAGATAAAATATACAGTACTCTAGTCCCTGGTTGGTGTGGAGAGAAAGGATAGCTATTTCTAGGTGTTTTTCTTCTGGGAATTGTTAGGTACAAGATTAGTTTGATTGGTTCTTGTGTTATATGGACCTATCTAACTGGTATTTATAAACAAATATGATTAGCAACTTATGATAAACACTTCTTAAAGTCTGGAGTCGACTAGTTAAAATTACTTATCCAAAGTTTCAGTTGCCTGTTCTTAACTGCAATCCAAAATATTAAATGAAAAATTTCAGAAATAAGAACTCAATAAAATGAGTCTTGGCCATCCTTCTTCATCCTGCTGTGGCTGGGACTGCTCCATCCCATGTATCCATCTACTACAGCTCCCCACCCATTATTCACTTAGTAGCTCTCTTGGTTGTCAGAGGGACTACTGCAGATGATGTGCTTGACTAAGTTTTGTTTTATTTAATAATGGCCTCAAAGCACTGGAACATCAATGCTGAGAAGAAGAGCTGCAAAGTGAAAAGCTGGAAATTCTCACTTAAGGAAAGGAAAAATACTAGGCTGGATTATTCAGATGTAGGGTAAAAACAGGAAAAAACAGTTTAGTATATATATATATATATCACAATTCTCTCTGCACTTTGAGACATTTACTGGTGGTGGTCCTGGAGCATATCTTTTGTGGATAAGGGGGGGATGATTTTATAGGACAAAAGTGCATTTTCTCTAGTCTTTATGGAATCCCCAATAAAAGAAATTATCCATTTGGATACAGACCAGAAAATGCCATAGGGCAATTCACGGCAGAAAAAAGAAACAAAGAAAAAAACCCACAAAACAAAAAAACAAACATCAGCAGCAGACACTGAAAGGGCACAAATGAAGGGCCTCCTGCAAAGCTGGAAGATTTAAACTTTATCTTCCAAGGAATGACGGATGTGAAGCAGAATGTCAGGAACTGATCTATTTATTGGAGCATGCCCTCTGGCATTTGAGTGGAAAATGAATTACAATGACCCAACCAAAGCTCAGAGGCTGTTTTCTTTTAGGCAGAAAAAATGAAAATTTGAGTTAGGGCAGATTAATTGGCATACAGAAGAAATCATTGGCTTGGGAACTGCTTATGAGAAAATCTGTCAGGGCTTGATAAATGACTGACTGTGGGAAGGCTTCGTGTTGAACCTCGGGGTGCTGGGATGGGCAATTGGTAGACTTAATTTTCATTCATTAAGTTAGGAAACCTAGGGGCAGGTGTATTTGGGGAAGAGAATGCATTCAGTTATTCAAGGGTTTAGTTTTCTTTTAAAATGCACATGATTTGGAGAAGAAATTCATTAAGCTTTAGTAGTTGTTTAAAGCTAGTGATATTGTTACTTGGGGAAGAAGGGAGAGAAGAAAGTGGAGACAGAGATCACACATACTTCATGACATGGTTTTGTGTGTCTCAATCTTTTATACTTTTGAAAGTTGCAAATGTGAAGGGAAAAGTAAATATATATGATTTATTAATTTTTCATATGGATGAGTGTTTGCCTACATGTATGTATATGCACCATGCACCATCCCAGGGAGGTCAGGAGAGGGTGTCATATTCCCTGGAACAGGACTTTCAGGCAGCTGTGAGCCACCATGTGGGTTCAGGATTCTGAGCTCTGTTCCTCTACAAAAGCAGCAAGGACTCTTAACAACTGAGCCATCTCACTGCCCCAGAAAACAGTATTTTTAACCCTGAAGAAGATATTGATTGTGGTTCAGCCTGCTGTGAACTTGAATATTGAGTTTTTCTGTATGTGTTCCTATTATTTAGGGAGTCATAGAGTTGACAGTCACTACATAAAAACATAGAGCTTTCTATTTTATTTTATTTTAATTTTATGTATATGAGTGTTTTGTCTACATGTATGTAAGAGCACCCATGTCATACAAAGACCACAGGGGTTAGAAGAGGTTGTCAGACCCTTTGGATCTGGAGTTAAGGGCAGTTGCCATGTAGGTGCTGGGAACCAAACCCGGGAGCTCACCAAAAGAAGTCAGTAGTCTTAGCTCCTAGCCATTTCTATAGCCCCTAACAGAATTATTTTGACCACACACAGAGAATATATGTCTGAGAGGTGCCCAGCCCTAAGTAACACCTCTATAATGGAACCTCTACACTGAAGGCTCACAGAACATAGTGGAACGGGAGGTAGAGAGAATATTAATATGTCCCTCAACTCTCACTAGTGAAGCTTGCTAATACAACAGAGTGTGATGCACACAGAAGGCCACAACTGGCCAGGGTATAGAAAATAAGAGACTGTAGAGTGCATGCTCCTGGATAGGACTCCTATGTTAAACCTCACCCACCCATGGGGACTAAGGGACCATTTTGTAACCCGGGGCTGGGGGAGACTGTAGGAGCCAGGGTTGGTACATAAACATAAAGAAACAGAGGCTTTCAGACCTCTGGGAATTCGCTCATATGAATTTGCAACAATGGTGACAGCATGCACAAGACGCATGCAGACTCAATCACACAAAATCCAAGCATAGAACTGTGGAAATGGAAGCAGGTTCCAACCTTAGCCAAGGAACTATTGACAGGTGATTACTATGGGGTGAGGGATAGTTGATCTTATTTAAAGGAGTAACTCTAAATAGGCTGACTAGAGTAGATGAACTTGCACTGAAGGACATCCAGATGCGAATACTTGATGGGATAGGCCTTAACATATATGACAGAATGCAGAAAAACTAGTGGGGCACCTATATGGGGTACAGATGGGGAAACTGGTCTAATTTGATTAAAGTCTATCATATGAAATGCACAAAACTCAATAAAATATACATTAAAATGAAAATTTCTCATTTATTATTTTTATTGTATGTGTATGCATGTATTGCCTGTATGTATGTAATTACACTCATGTTGTGCAATGCCCGTGGCAGCCAGAAGAGTTAAGTCCCTTGGAACTGGAGTTACTGATGGTTGGTAGCTGCCATGTGGGTCATGGGAACCAAACCAAGGTCCTCTGCAAGAGCAGGCAGCTCTTTTAACCACTGACCCATCTCTCCAGCTTCCTAAAAGAATTAAAAATATATATTTTATTTATTATTTTTATGTGTAGGTGTGTATTGCCTTCATGTAGGTAAGTGCATCTGTGTCATGCAATGCCCACAGAAAGCAGAAGAGGTTGTTAGATCCCCTGGGACTGGAGTTATAGACAGTTGTTAGCTGCCATGTGGGTGCTGGGACATGAACCTGGGTCTTCTGCAAGAAAAACGCGTTCAGTGTTCTTAACTGCTGAGCCCTCTCTCCAGCCCCCTCCCCCTTTCTTTTCCCTGACTCCAAAAGAATTTTTAAGGCTTTAAAAATAATTTAAAATTATGTGTATATCTAAATGTAGGTTTATGCAGGTGAGTACAGTGTCTACACAGTGCAGAAGAGGATGTTAGATCCCTTGGAGCTAGAGTTACAGATAATGTTGTAAGCTGCCTGCCATGGTGCTGGGCACTAACCCAGTTCTTCTGCAAGCAGCTTTCTTAGCCCCTGAGCCATGTGTTTATCTATGGCTTTTTACATGTCTCTATTTCCTTAATTGGTTTTATTCAGATGGAGATAAGTCTTACTCAAATACCAATTTTTGGGGAACTAAGGGTATAGGTACCATCTTTGGGAAAGTCTTGGGGGAGGGTGTCTCACAGCTGCTCTACTGTTCTGACTCAGGCTCATGGAGTTTGAGGTAACAAAACTCTTGAAAGGCTGCCTTCATGTATCAACAAAGCTACTTTATGAGTGTAAAATATTCTCTTAAACATGCATCTAACTTGAGTTCAACATAAAGACATTTAAAAGCATTGTTCTTTTGTTTTGCTTCACCATAAAAATCACTGGGAGAAGAACAGGGTTATGGAGCTTTGATTTTCTGTAAGCAACTTCTGGTCTCATTTTAGATAGTTAGGGTCAGCAGAAAAATAATTTATGCGAAGGGTGGCTTAAGGGGGTTGGGATTTGATTAGAGCATAGTGCCTTTATGTATTGAGATAGCACACAGACCTCCATTAACATGTTAGTAAAAAATACAATATGCTTGAAAATTAAAAAGAAAATAATGCGCCACTTTCATCACTTTTTTGTGTAAAGAGCACTTTCTCAAAGCTGAGTGCTATGCATAGTTCTAGGAGGACATGCTCAGTGTCACTTACTCATTGTCATGATGCTTCTAGAATATCCTGGTTCTTCTATGTTGATCATTTCTGAAAATTTAACTGGCAGCTTGTCAGAACTCCTGGAAGACTGTTTGGGGAGTGAGAAGAAATTTAATAACATCTTTGCTGGCAAAGGCAGCACCATAGATAAAATGGACATTTTAACTTGTGTAGAAAGAACTGAATGATATGTGTTATTATGTTTTTCATTTAAGACTGGAAATTAAAGGGAAAAACGTAAAAGAAAGTCATTCTAAAAACAAATACACAAAAGTCATTGTTCAAAACATTAATTAAATAAGTCATGAAATTCCTCATTCTATGCCAAGACGCAGTTCATGTTATCTATAATCAGATTGCTTATTTGATGCATACACCATATTACACTTAAGTTTTATTTGTATACATACAAAAACTCCTTTTAAAAATATTTTATTTTTATTTCATATGTATGAATATTTAAAAAAATTTTAAATTTAATAGCCACATGAGTAAAGAAGCATTTCATTACAACTTTAACATATTTAGTAACACACTCCACAGCAAGGATACATCTCTTTCAAAAGTGGCTGTAAATTTTTAGGTTCACAGCTGAGTTAATACAGTTATACAATATTGAACTCAGTATAAACAGTGTAAGACATAAATTGATTGTTTTTTTTACCCTTTAAAGAAGATTTCCATTTCATTTTATAATATGCTGTTTCCTACATTTTTAATGCTATTAACACATATGTTTGCACATGTGTCTTTAATCTCTATGTATCTGATTATTACTAGTCACAGTTGTTTACACTCAGATCCTTAGTACCTGAGTAT
>NW_008350535.1:837817-838774 GCF_000622305.1 Nannospalax galili
GAATTTCATACATGCATATAAGGTGTTTTGATCAAATCCATGCCCACTCCCTCCCCTCCAACTCCTCCTGTATCTCCCCATCACTTTTTTTTTTCCTGATAACTTCATGTACTTTTACTTCTTCTTTGATTTATTTTTTTAGGGGGCTTTTGGCTACTCCAACATTCCTGTTTCTGAAGAGGTAACCTTAAAATCTTTTAAGGATTAGATAAGAGCTCCCAAATATTTTCGGCATTTTTGGCCTTTGGAATGGAGTATGTTGCTAGGAGGCCCAAGGACATTGTGAGTTTTATCCAAGAAACTGGCTACTTTTCTTTGGGGTCTTTTTACCCTAACTGCCTGGTGAATTCCTAACTTCTATTCTTATCACACCATCCTCTGAAGAAGTTACCCAAATGGCCAATAGGGAATCACGACACAGACCACTCTGGCTTCTTCCATGCTGAACAGGGATGCAGGGTGAGGCAACTGGAGCACCCCTTTACTGGGTCTATCTAAAAGACTCCCCAATTTCATAACTCTTATCTCTAGGAGGAAAAGAAAGTCTTTGAATCATGAATAGGAGATGTGAAGGAGAAGTAAAGGCAAGAGTAATTAGTATTACAAGTTCTAGACAGGGAACTAGAAAAAAGAACAGGGAATTTTTCAAATGTTCATATGAGAGTCCACTGGAATTTCTTGACAAGGCCTTCTGAAAGCATCCCTTTATTGGGTTCCTCCTCATTTTTCTTTTGTCTTCCAAGGCTGGGCTCTAGAGTGATGGATTCAGGATTTGATTTCAGGTGTTTCGAAAGCTGTTGGAGTGGTTAGAAGCAGTGCTAGTTCCCTCTCAAAGGCTTCTAGATAGGGGGAGAAAACCAATTTATCCATCATTTTAGAACAATAGCTGGTTGTCTCCCTTAGCTACAGGTGGGCTCTACAGTATTGGAGACCAAGATTTGAAGTCTTACATCTGAG
>NW_008350535.1:838884-872365 GCF_000622305.1 Nannospalax galili
TTAAAGAAATATACTGATGACTTTGCTCTTTGGTTATACTTTCCTTTGGTTATACTTTTCATACAGTTGGCCCAAATAAATCAATGTATTTTTACACTTAAGGTCATTTGAGGATCTGTTCCTTAGGAGTCACATGAGCTTTTGAGGAGCTCCTGGCTCCTTTCTTTTACCAGTTTCATGTATGTGAAGATAAAAAAGTCCTGCTCGACCATGTCTGGCTTCACTTGGAAGCCTGAATGAGATATTTCCTCTGAGTTGACCTTCCTCTTTGTAGACTGGACACTGGTTCAAGTCTGTCTCCATGGCTTCCCTGAACAAGAGGACAGGTGTCTCACCACAGTTACAGGATATTTTGAGAGATGTTCCATAGTCCCTGGAACTTGGTCAACCTTTGAGGGCAAGGGGCAAAAACTGTCCTTTAAGTCCCTCTGACTACATTAGTGTAGGCCTAAAACTATGGCTGTTAAACAACCAATAAGGTTAGTTCCACCAGTCTCATACTTTTACTATCATGTGCTATGTAGATAAGGCTTGGATCAAAAACCAAATATTCTCAGATAAACTTTGACTAGATATATATTTTGTTCCTTAAACTAGTTGATTAAACTAAGACCATAGAAATTTTAAGATTATGTGTATTTTTGTCTCATCCTTTATATATAACAAACCTAAACAGACCTTTATCACTTGCTTAGGCTTTCTCGTTTTTTCTATTTTGGAAAATATCTCCATTCACATATCCTTTTAACATCTTTTACATTCTCCTTTTCTTTTTTTAAAATAATTATGAGACATAATAGCATTAACAAACATATTTTCCATCTGTTGTGAGACTTCTTTTCCTGGGGATGCTAAGTAATGCTTATTCCCTTTCAAGGTTCTAGTGTTGAGTCAATGTTTGATTAAAATTTTACTGAGGAACCAATGAATTTATTGAGCTTACTTACCGAAATAACTTAGAGAGGTTGCTGAGGTGTATGTATGACCTGAGGGTATGCACACTGGAAAGCCTTTCCCCAGCATGGGTCATGCCTTCTCTTCCTAGACTTCCCCAGATTGTATACCTTTAGCCCTCCCCAAATCCAGGAAGCCATGTGTGATTAGGGTCAAATTACATTCAGTTGGCTTGGAAGAGTGGCTGGATAATGCGGTGAGGTCCAATGACCCTGCTTGGTCCTTCTTTAATGAATGAGCACAACTGTCAACAAGCCCAATTGTGACGATGTTTAGTGATCAGGCTCAGTGTAGTTATTTCATGCAGAAGGGACTGCTGTATAGCATCATCTTATTAAAAGAACCTGGAATTTAAAAGGATTTGGTGCTAGGAGCCACATATGAAGGAGAACATACATTGTTTTTCTGAGTCTGTGTTACTTCACTTAAATGATTTACTTATTCATTCATGTATTTATATTTTTATTTATCTGTGTTTGTGTCTGTGTGTATGGCATGTATATGCAGGTACCTATTGAGGCCAGAATAGGGGATCTGGTACCCTGGAACTGGTTGTAAGTCTCTTGATGTAGGTATTGAGAACCAAACCTGGGTCCTCTGAAGAGTAGCAATTAGTATTAACTGTTGTGCCAAACTAGGGCAGCATATTTGAATGGTTACTTAGACAAATCTAATCCAGGGGCTTTAAAGATCAATTAGTGGTTGTGAGCTTGCTGCTCTTGCAGAGGACTGAAATTCAAAGTACTCACATTAGGCAGTTTGAGGCTGCCTGTAACTCCAGTTGTAGATCTGATGTGATAATCTCTTTTTTTTGTTGTTGATTTTTTTTTTTTGAGACAGGATCTCCATGTAGCTCCAGCTGTCCTGGAACTCAGTATATAGACCAGGCTTGCCTTGAACTCACAGAGATCCACCTGCCTCTGCCTCCTGAGTGCTGGGATTAAAGGTGTGCGCCACCACACCCGGCCTCTAATTTTATTTTTAAAATTAGCTTTCCATGTGTCAGATTTCATTAATGCTTTTCCTCTAGGTTTGATTGACTCCCCTCTCTCCTTTCCTGCCTAAAATCTTTTCCACTGTTTTCCTCCTTCTACTTTGTGATATGTATAAATTTTCATCTTAACTTTTCTTTAGTCTGAGTCCTTTCCTCATGTCCTTACTAGCATATCTAATAGATTTTACTACTACACCCTGCATCCTTTAAACTGATTTCCCCCCTGTCCCACCTACATGCACACATATTTAATTTAGAAGATAGGACTCATATAAGAGAGAACATGTCATGTTTGTTTTACGCTGAGTCAGTTATTTCACTTGGTGTATTATTATCCAGTTCCATTCATCTACCTGTGGTCTTTGCCATTTAATTTTTAATGGCTGAATAAAATTCCATTGTCTATATATACCGCTATATATACCACTTTCCCATTCATCAGTTGATGGGCATCTAGGCTGATTCCATTTCTTAGCTACTGTGAATGGAGCAGCAATAAACATGGGATACGCAAATATCTCTGTGGTAGGCTATAGAGTCTTTGGGTATATGGTCAGGGGTGCTCTAGGTAGGTCATATGGTGGTTCTGCTTTCAGTTGTTTTGAGAAACCCCACAATGATTCCCATAGTGGCTGCAACAGTTTATACTCCCACTAACAGGGAGTAAACACTCCTTTTTCCTCACATATTTGCCAACACTTGTTTTCTTAATGATGGAATCTCAGTCATTTCAGTTTTCATCTCTCAGGTGGCTAGAGGTAGCAAACATTATAAAAATTATTTTGCATTTCTTCTTTGGGGAACTCTGTTTAGATCCTTACCACATTTTTTTTTTAATTGAGTTGTTTGTTTTTTTGCCTAGCTTTTGAGTTCCTTGTATATTCTGGCTATATTAATCCTCTACTTGATATATAGCTAGCAAAAATTTCATGCCATTATTAAGGCAGTCTCTTCACTTAATTATTTTCTTTGCTGTACAGAAGCTTTTAATTTCATGAGGTCCTGTTTGTCGATTGTTGGCCTTATTTTCAGAGTGACTGGAATCTTCTTCAGAAAGCCCTTGCCCGTGTCGACATCTTGCAGTGTTTTCCCATCTTTTCCTCTAGTGGTTTCAGAGTTTAGAGTCATACATTAAAATGTCTTTTCCATTTGGTGTTTATTTTTGTGCATGATAAGAGATAGGGATCTAGTTTCATAATTTTATGCAAATATCCAGTTTCCCCAACACCATTTGTTGGAGAGATTCTCTTCTCCAATGCATATTTTGGCATCTTTGTCAAAAATCAGGTAGCTGTAGAGCTGTGAGCTCATATTGTGTCCTCTATTCTATTATTTTGGATCTGTGTGTTTTTGTTTTTGTTCTAATACCATGCTGTTTTTATTACTATGACTCTACAGTATTACTTCAAATCAAATATGATTATAATGTCAGCATTTTTCTTTTTTACTCAGGATAGCAATCTGGGGCCTTTTACAGTTCTATACAAATTTTAAGATTGTTTTTCTATTTATGTGAAGAACGGTGCTCGAATTTTGATGAGAATTCCCTTTTATCATGTTTCTTTGCAGTGAGGAGGCTGGAACCTATAGTCTTGGGTATGCCAGACAAGCACTCTACCACTGAGATAATCCTTAGCCTTATTTTACATTCTATTTAGAAACAGGATCTCAGTAAGTTTCCAAGCTAAACTTATCATTAACAGTGCCCTCGCTGGCCTTGAATTTGTGATCCTCCTGCCCCAGTCTTTCAAGTAGATGAAATCATAAGCCTACACTACCAGGGTCGGCTTTATCTTGTTTTCATACTTATTTTCATCTTAATTTTTCTTTATGTCTCAGTCATCCTATTCACACAATATAAAATTGTATTATCTGACAGTATCAATCCATCTATTATCTATCTATCTGTCTATATCTATTTATTTATATATCATCTATCATCATCTATCAGTTGTAATTGATAGAAAGTTTTATATCAACGTGTTCTACATGATCCTTTTTCTAAAACAGTACTTCTCATCCTGTCTGATAATTTTATGAGTTTTTGTTTTAGATTTTATATTTTAATTCATGAAGTTATTTTTAATGTGATATTCTCTTTTTAATAAATAATAGCATCTATGGTTATCTTTCAATTTTACTATAGTCACTTTGCACATTTCTGGGGCTTCATTAAACTGAAAGCTGCAAGAAGCACAAAAGAAAATGATTGTCCAGAAACATGATGATCTTGACAGATTAGTTTCCCAGTGAGTTTGATTTGAAATCAGTAGATTCTACTAGTGATGATGTAACTTCATGTAATGATTTCTTTGTCCTCTAATACAGAAGAGAAAATAACAGGCAAATTGTTCCCCACAACTGTTTGTATTTAGTTCAATATGAGTGTAATTTGTAAGTTAATATTTGTTAATATGTCTCTTCTTCAATACTAAAGTATTTTTGTATGTGTACACATGTGAGTGCAAGTATTCATGAATTTGTGTTTGCCAATGGAGGCTAGCTTCTTCAGTTATATTTTGGGACAGAATTATTTAATAAAGTGAGTACTTGCTGATTCAGCTAGACTGGCCAGCAAGCCCCAGGGATCCTCTTGTCTCTGCCTCCCCAGCACTGAGAATACACATCTTCCCACTGCGTCCAGCATCACACTTGAGTGCGCAGGATTAAACTCAAGTCCTCATGCTTTCCTGGCAGTTGCTTTACTGACTAAGCCATCTTCTCTGCCCTAATTCTTGGCTTTAAAGAAAAAAAGATGAAGTTATCTGTGAATTATGTGCAAATCATGCACATCATTGTGATTTCCACCCCCCCTTACTTATGATCAAACACATCAAATTAAGTTTAGTAGTTTACAAAAGGCTGCTTGATCTCACTGTTCAGGGTGGAGAGGAAAATTTACTTGTTCTGTCCCTCCAGCTGTTTTTGTATTTTAGTCTGCATGCATTAGTGTGCAGTTGCCGCATCTGGAAAATATGGAAGAGTCAGCACAGCTATAAGACAAATGTAAGATTTGGCATGTTTAGCAGGTACAAGGGGCCAATGATGTGAATGAAGACACATGATTTGAAAGCATTTACAGCACAATAGCTTTGAAGACTTCAACATTAAGCTCATATATTCCTTCTGGAAAGAGACACAGAAGGAAGTTGAAATCATGTCATAGTTTCTCAGTCTTTACACTTTACATGTTACCTTACATTTTTATTGAATTTTCTTCTGTTATATAATCAAACAACATAAATAAGGCCTTAAATTCATTTGTACCTTTAGTGTGTTGTAGCACGGTCTGTTACAGAAGGAGTGATAAAAAATAATATACCGGCAGGGAAATTCGATGTCAAATTGAGTTGCAACCTGGGGGGGGGGCAGGGTCTTTATTTTTTAGCATGTCAAAAATAAAATGACATTACATTCAGGAGGTAGCTTTATTTTTGTCTAGGGCATGAGGACATGGGAGTTAAGAGACCTGGGATAGGATTGAGATTGCTTTGATTTGCTAAGAGAAGGGCTTCGGTCTTCACTGGCCATATGCTGACCCGTCAATGATTGATGCGTCTACTGTCTTATCCAGAATTAGAAGAGTTGCTGCTGGTACTTGTTTATTTCTATGTTTTAATTCCCACCAAGTCCATCTCTTTTAAATCCATCAGAGTTAATGGCTACTTGTTTTCTAGGATGGGCTTCAAGTGGTGTGAATCTTGTCATCCTCACCACTAGGAGTTTGCAGATCCCTGCAAAACACAATTGTTTTCTCCCACTCACTAGATTTATCAACTCATTTCATGTTCTATTCTTCAGTGAAGAAAATATGTATCCAGTGGAGTAAGAAATGAGTTCTAGGTTGTGGGGAAGCCTTGTTACTATTCCTGTGTTTACCAAAGGTTTGAGATCTTTCCTTTAAACAAGAATTCTTTCTAGCCTTTCAGGTTTAACGGTCTAAAATTAGAGAGTAGTAAAGCCGTTACAAATGAGAGGTCCAAAATATAAGAAATACAGCAAGCATGTGTGTAACATCTTCAAATACTTCAACTATCGCTTTCTCACATAATATAAAATGAAATAATTAATGAGGAATATCCTCATCGTGGTGATTAATTTATGGAATGTTAGATGCCTAACTTTTAATCAGTATCTTTGCATAGAAGCTAAATTAATATTTTCTCACTTTGTTTCATTAAATGTAGGCTCATGACTTCAGATAAATGATAAATGAAGACTAGATTTTTAATTTATAAACTTTCTGTATATGCACCAAATTATACAAGAGACTCATTTATCTTTTCACTATCCTTTTTGTTCAACTTAGTTGTAGAACGGTTATAGGTTACCTTTAGCTATCACCAACGTAAGTTGTGCTCCATGATCAAGGAGACTCAAAGAAGGGACGAGGAGGTAGGGTATAGTTGGGTGGCTATGAATGGTATCCTATAACAAGTAATATTGGTGCAGCAAGGAAATGATGATTGAAAGTGAGTTTTGTGTAACATGGAAACCATAAAATGGAAGAGAAACAGAAGTGAAATTAGCAATGTCAACACATGTGCATCTTGACTTGTTTCTGACTTTGAGTGTGATCCTGTACTGCTTGCTTTTCTTTCTAGAACTCAATTTCTTCAATAAAAATGGAAAAATAGAATTGAAATGTATATTATATAATTTAATAAGCTTCTATCGTGGCAGGTTTCCATTGGGCTGGAGGGATAGCACAGCTGTTAAAGGATATTTGGGGAAAAATTTAACTCTATAGTCCTTAATATATGTATAATAGAGTGCATGAGATTGGATGGGGAATTGTAAGGGGGGGAGGGCACAACTAGGGGTGGAGGATTTAAATACAATCAAAATATATATACTGTATGAAATACACAAAAATAATAATAGAAATTTCAATAATAGGAAAGTTTTGTGATACCTTACCCTATAAGAAGTAGGCGTAGGAAAGGACTTTCTAAATCAGACATCAGGAATTAAGGTCAACAATCAACAAATGGGACGTCATTAAACTAAAAAGTTCCTGCACAGCAGCTTTACCAGGTAGAGTGCGAGCTATTTCAAGTCAGGGATGTTGCCAACTTTGATCCCTATTGTTCTCAATGTCAGAAGAGTGTGTGGCACATAACACAAGCCAAATCTGCCATGAGTAAATTAAGATGAAAATGGATGAATGGGTAGATCCACCATCACTAATGCAATGTGTTTTAGGGTTCTAAAATGACACTGGAATCTTCTTATTCTATGTCTATATTTACAAATCTTTTTGAGGAAAGCATTTTGGTTCACTAAATATCTAAAAATCCCATGGCAATTGTTCTAAACAAGCAAATACAAATCAGATGGCTTATTTCTATATGTATCTTCTCTCTACAAGCAATATGAAACAAAAAAAATCTTCTATTGACTCTATAGTCAAAGGCATGGGCTTGGTATTCATAGACATTTGTACATATATAGCATATAAACACAGCAGATACATCAAGGAATACAAAATTTTAGTGTGAATATTTACATTGTTAGGAAGAATACAAAATTTTAGTGTGAATATTTACATTGTCAGGAAGCATGCAGAAGTTATAAGTTCAAAGGTATTTTCAATGTAATGTTGGGAAGTAACATTTCCTGTGGTGGTGCCTGATGTGATGCATTTCAACACATCTAGTGTAAATCCCAGTAACTTGATACTTGAATTGCAAGCTAAACAACTCTGAGAATTTATATAAATTTTAAAATATTATCTTTAAAGGCTTCTTCTGAGCAACATCCGACCACTGCTGTAATGTTACATGCTGACTCTAAATAATTTCAGAATAAGTAAGGGTGAGAAGGAGTGGGAGTCAGCTACAAGAGCTGAATAAGATTTCTAGTTTATTCACAATGTCAGTGTTTTTAGCTTACCAGCTACACTTTGTATTATTGTTTTTATTTGCTTCTTTAGAACTGAATAGACTATTGACAGAGGCCTCACCATTACTATTCCTTACCCCTATAACTTGTTCTGTGTTCAGAGAATATCCTCAGGAACATCTGTATTTGGTTTTCTCCTTTTGATTGTAGATAATCACAAAGCACATTTTCTAATGTCTTTTCTACAATCTCCTACTTAGGATCCTAATTACAAGCTTCTGTCCTATTTCATGGCTTATAATCTTCTCATCTTTGGGGATTAATTCATAATTTGATTGTTCTTAAGAATGAAATAGTTTACAGTAGTCCATTTGAAAAGAGATTCAATAGGGCATCAGCTTTATATCTCAAATCCCAGCCATGGAACAGAGATAAGGAGCTTTTAGCCAAATTCAGAGGTTACTTAGGGTGATGATTATCTCAACACTGCCCAGAGGAGCTGTTTCTTTCCTGTTTCCCAGTAGCAACTAAGAAAATAAAAATTTGTTTTGTGCCTTGAAGTTTCATTTAAGACCCCAAGCTGAGAGATGTATGTGTGCATGTATTGGTAGAGTTAGGCAAGAGATCTGATGGTTGAGTCAAGTGTGATGACATAATTAAATTCCTTTCAGTGTATTGGTTAGCTGAAGTTATGCCTTCCAAGTTGCTACAACACTTAAAAAGTCATAGCTCTAATTTCACCCATACAAGAACAGTGGAAGCTACGTTGGTAAGCATCTACTCTGTACAGGCACAGGAAAGGTGGTCAGTACCTGTGCTGCACACGATCTGATGCCTCTTCAATCCAGGAAGTATCAAAGATGACAAGGAAGGAAAAAAACCTTGGAAATGTTAAATTCCTTGTCCAAGATAGCCTGTTGCTGAGCTGCCTTTCCTCTTGTTTTATAAAGCATTCTTCTTGCAAATTACAAATATGTTATTTCCTTGAAGGGAAATACGCACTCTTCTTTAAAAGATCCCATTTCCAAAGTTAATTTTACAGAAACAACTCATAAATTTTGATTAGAAATTATAAAGCAGAGAGAGGCTTGCTGAGTTCCAGAGGCTTTCAAATCACAAGAAGGAAAATAAAGGTGAGGTATGTAACAGAATATGTGCATGTTCACACATGGGTATGGTTTATTCAAGAAGAGGGGGAGGACTTGAACAAATGAGGTGGCACCAACAAAATTAAAGACCAGTTTGGGCCTGTAGAAGTCATTGCAGCTAATCACTCTGGAAAGATGAACATCTATTAGTGATTTTAAAGTTTCCTTTATAAGCCTTATATGCATAGACATGAAACAACAACTAGGCCTAACAGCTCTCTCATTGTGCAGATAGGTGCTATTTTTTTTCCAGTCTTTAAGAGAATACTAAGAAATTCTTTATAGTAGAACTCATAAATTAAAAAAAATCTTCTTATTTAGGCTATCTTCCAGAGTTATCATCTATATCTAAATTCTCAACCTTTTAGAAACTGTGGCACTAAGGATAGTGAAGATTTACGTTTTCTTAAAATAGAGGTTTGGAAATTGAAACATTTAAGATGCTCAACTAGATGAAATAATTTTAACTTAAAGCATGCTAAGGTTCAAATATTCCTTTCAAAACTTTTCTCTGTAGTGTTCTGAAGCAATGGAACAGTGAGTTTGTGTGGAAGTATGAAATTATCAGCTCCAAAAGACAGTAGCCCACAAGAAACCCAATTTGTCAGGGTCCCAAGAGGTTCTTTTATAAGCTCTGCTGAAAGTGAGAGAGACCTTCCTGTTCATGCTAATTTTGAAACATCACCAGTCACAATTATATATGTGACTTAACGATGCACTTACTGTCACTGCAATCCAAAAGAGCCATGCAATTTCTGAATGTCCATCAGTCAGTAATGATGGGGTGCTGTGAATGTCAGCAATATCTGTCTCCAAGACCAGAGAAAAAATCTGTAGTTCTTTTTAGACTAACCTGACCTCTGTCTCCTTAGAGCGTGTCTCCTCCCTAAGCCTATCACTTGTTTCTTCCTTATCATATCCTCCGATTTCTCCTCCTTCCTGCCATTCTTTTCCTTTTTTTTCTAAATTTTTATTGAATTTTTGTGTGTTTCATACAGAACATCTTACTCATCTTAATAACCCCTTTCCTACTGCTCCTCCCATACCGCCCCTTGAATTCATACATTCTGTCATTTGTGTTAAGGCCTATCATATCAAGTTAGTGTCCCCAGATGTCCCTCAGTACAAGTTCATCCACTGAGGTCTAATCAGCCTATCTAGAGTTCCTCCCATTAAGAAGATCAACTCTTCTTCACCCAGCAGTAATCAGCTGCCAATAATTTTTCGACTAAGATTGGGGCCTGCTGTTCATTTCTGCAGTTCTGTGCTGGGTTTTTATCCGCTTGAATTTACATGGGTCTTCTGCATGCTGACACCATTGCTGTGGGTTCCTATGAGAAGAGTCCCAGAAGCCCATAGGACTCTATTTCTGTATGGTCATGTACACTCCTCCTTGGCTCTTACAATCTTTCTGTCCCTCATCCACAATAGTCCCTGAGCTCTGGGTGGGTGGGTTTTTAATACAGATGTCCTGTCTAAGGACCCACACTCTGTAGATTCTTATTCTCTATGTTTTGGCCATTTGTGGCCTTTTGTGTTCCTGGCCCTCTGTTGCATGAGGGAGCTTCATTGATGAGAATTGAAAGATGCATTAATGTTCTCTTCATCCTTTGTTCTATGTTTCGTGATCCTTAGGTGTAGAGGTTGCATCTTAGATGTGCCACTTAGGCTTAGGTAATTCACTGATCATATCTGTGTATGACCAGTTGTAGAACTCTGTAATAATCTCTGTCTGTTGAAAAGTTTCTTTGATAGGTGATGACTGGGATACTTACCTGTAAATTTAAGTATCCATATTTTGCACATAGTAAGAAATCACATTTGTCTAGGGATGTAAGAGTCTTGGGATTTTCTCTTAAGATCTAAGATGTCTCCAGCCATGTGTATTTGGCTGTGTTTACAGTACCACACATGAGTTTCCTCCCATTAAAAGGGTTTTAAGTCCAATTAGGAGGCTGTTGATTACTGCCAAGATAAAAGTGCCACTAGAGCACCAGTGTCGTTTGCTGTGCTGGTCATTGATGTGGTTTTTAGGCCTTGAAGCTGGGGTTGGACCATCAATTGATGTTCTCCTTTAGCAGCTTGTGTAGTGCTCTCCAAAGCTATGAGAGCTAGCTTTCAGGGGAGGTGGCTTCCAGGTCAATTCTAGATCTGTTGTTCCAAATCCTGTGTCCAAATTATATTCTGTTTTCAACAGTAGGGTCTTACATTAAAGTTCTGGGAGGCAATAAAGGGCTGTAGCAATAGTCTGTGTAATTTTGGGAGTCTCTTAAACTACCCTGGCCAACAACTCAAAGGAAGGTTTCTCTTGTCTGGTACTGTTTCTTGTTATGTAGCCTGCAGCTATAAACATGGACTCATGTAGAGATACTGTTTGTATAATTTTTCAGGAGGTTGTTGGACTAATATGGTTCCCTCTGTTTTTTTTTTGTATACAAGCTAGGCATTATTTTTTTCTCCTCTCTCTCTCCCTGTCTTATCCTCCCTCCCCTTCCCCATTTAAAGTGTCACCATTTTCCCCATATCTACCTTGATAATTCCTGTCTGTTTGGTCCCACCTCTCTTGAGATCCTTCTTCCCCTTTATTCCCATAGTTCCTTATATAGCCCTCCTGCTCCCTCTCCCATTTAACTACCCCCTATTTTACACCACTCTCTCTTAGTAACACCTGCTTCCTATTGTTTTTCTGTCTCTGATTCCTACTTTACTTTTATCTCCTTGGTTCTCATCCATTTTACAGGTTCCTGCAGTTACATCAGGGTATATACTCACATATAAGGATTTAGTGCTAGAATACACAAATGAAGGAGAACATACATGTTTTGTTTTTCTGAGTCTGTTACTTCACTTAGTATAATAGTTTCTAGTTCCATCCATTTACCTGCAAATTTCATGATTTAATCTTTCCTTATTGCTGAGAAGATTTCCACTGTGTAAATGTACCACATTTTCTTTATCAACTCTTTCTTCAGTTGAAGGACACTTAGGTTGCATCCATCTCATAACCATTGTGAAAATTGCAACAACAAACATGGTTGCACAAGTACCTCTGCAATAGGATGAGTCCTTTGGGTATATGCCAAAGAGTGGTATGCCTGGGTCATATGGGAGGTTCATTTTTAGTTTTTTAAGAGTTCTCCACACTTCTTTCCAAAAGGGTTACACGAACTTGCAATCCCACAAGCATTGAATGAGCATTCACCTTTCTCCACATCCTCTCCAGAATTTGATATCATTTGTTCTCTTGATTCAGCCATACTGACTGGGGTAAGGTGAAATCTTAAGGCTGTTTTAATTTGCATTTCCTTCATTATTAAAGATGTTGAACACTTAAAAAATTTAAATAAATAATTTATTGAGAATTTCATACATGCATATAAGGTGTTTTGGTCAAATCCATGCCCACTCCCTCCCTTCCAACTCCTCCCATATCTCCCCATCACTTTTTTTCTGATAACTTTATGTATTCTTTCTTCTTCTTTTATTTATTATTTATTTATTTGTTATTTATTTTTTTATGGGGCTTTTGGCTACTCTAACATTCCCCCTTCTGAGAGGTAACCCTCAAATCTTTTAAGGATTAAATTAAAAGCTCTCAAATACTTTCCACGTTGTTGGCCTTTGGAACGGACTATGTTGCTAAGAGGCCCAAGAACACTGTGAGTTTTAGCCAAGAAACTGGCTACTTTTCTTTGGAGTCTTTTTTCCCTAAATGCCTAGCCAATTCCTACTTCCTGTTCTTATCACACCATCCTCTAAAGAGGTTACCCAAATTATGGATAGTGAATTGGGACGCAGACCACTCTGACTTCTTCCATGCTGACCGGGATTGCAGGGTGAGGCAATTGGAGTACCCCTTCAGTGGGTCTATCTAAAAGACTCCCAAATTGCATAACTCTTATCTCTAGGGGGAAAAGAAAGTCCTTGAATCATGAATTGGAGATGTGAAGGAGAAGTCAAGGCAAGAGTAATTAGCATTATAAGTTCCAGACAGGGAACTAGAAAAAAGTCAGAACAGGGCAATTTTCAAATGAGATGTTGAACACTTTTTATGATGTTTCTTAGCCATCTTTATTTCTACTTTTGAGAACTCTCTGTTTAGATCTTTAGCCTGTCTTTTAATTGGGTCATTTTTTTTTGATTCTTTGTTTTTGAGTTCTTTATATATTCTGGAGGTTAAACCTCTGTCAGATGTGTCACTGCTGAAGATGTTCTAAAACTCTGAGGGTTTTCTCTTAACCTTCTTGGTTGTTTCTTTTGCTGTACAGAAGTTTTTTAGTTTAATGAGGTCCCATTTGTTGTTGAACTTAATTCCTGAGCAACCAATGTCCAATTTAGAAAGTCCTTTCCTACACCTATGTCTTGTAGGCTATTGCCAATGTTTTCTTCTAACAGTTTCAGAGTTTCAAGTTTCACATTGAGGTCTTTGATCCATTTAGAGTTGACTTTTGTGCAAGATGAAAGATAGGGGTCTAGTTTCATTCTTCTATAGGTAGAGATCCAGTTTTGGCCAGCACCATTTGTTGAAGATGCTGTCTTTCCTCCATTGTGTGTTCTTTCTTTATTTTTATTTTATGTGTATGAGTGTAATGCCTACACATGTGTAAGTGCTTAAAGAGGACATAATTGGGCATCAGATCCCCTGGAACTGGAGTTAGAGGTGGTTCTTATCTGTCATGTGGGTGCTGGAATATGAACCTAGAACTTCTGCAAGGACAGCTAGTGCTCTTGACCACTGAGCAACCTCTCCAGCCCCCCACTGTGTGTTCTTGGAATCTTTGTCAAATACCAGGTGACTGAAATTATGTGTACTCATGTTTGAGTCTTCAGTTATGGTCCATTGATCTATCCATCTATTTTTTGTGCCAGTATCATTCTGTTTTTATGACTCTAGCTCTGTAATATAGTTTGAGCAATCCCCCCAGCATTGGTCTCTGTGCTCAGGGTTGCTATGGTTATCCAGGGTCTTTTGTGCTTCAATATGAATTTTAGGACTTTTTTTTCTAATTCTGTGAAGTATGCCATGGGGATTTTGATTGGAATTTCATTGAATCTATACATTGCTTTTAGCAGGATGGTCATTTTCACAATACTAATTCTTCTGGTCCATGAACATGGAAATTCCTTACATCTTCTGGTATCTTCCTCAATCTCTTTCTTTAAAGATTTAAAATTTTCATTGTAGATATCTTTGATATATTTGGTCATGTTAATTTAAAAATATTTTACTTCATTTTATTATTTTATTTTATTTATTTAATTTTATTATTTTGAAGCTACTGTGCATAGGAGCATTTCCCTGTACTCTTTCTCCAATTGCTTGTCATTGGTGAAAAGAAAGGCTACTGATTTTTTTAGATTAATTTTATAACCTGCCATGTCAGTTCTAGGCATTTTCTGATAGAATTTTTGGAATTTCTTATGTATAGTATCATATCATCTGTAAAAAGGGATTTGACTGCTTCTTTTCCAATTAATTTAATCCTTTAGTTTCTTTCTCTTGTTTTATTGCTCTAGCAAGAGTTTCAAGCACTATACTGAAAAGCAGTGGAGATAGTGGACATCCTTGTCTGGTGCCTAATTTAAATGGGAATGCTTCCAGTTATTTTTTTTTTCCATTTAGAATGAAGTTGGCTGTGGGTTTGTTGTATATAGCTCTAATTATGTTGATGTATGTTTCTTTCAGTCCAATTCCCTTTAGGACTTTAATTTTGAATACATGCTGAACTTTGTCAAAGACTCTTTCTGCATCTATTCAGATGACCATGGGATTTTTCCTCTTTGAATTCATTTATATAATTTATGACATTTATTGAGTTACATATATTGAAGTATCCCTGCATCTTTGGAATAAAGCTGAGTTGATCATGGTGGATGATCTTTTTGATGTACATTTGTATATAGTTTTCAAGTTTTTTTTGAGAATTTTTGCATCTATATTCATTAAGGATATGGGTCTATAGTTTTCCTTTTTGGTTATGTCTTTACCTGTTTTGGGTATTAGAGTGTTGCTGGCTTCATAGAAGGAATTTGGAAGTTATCTTTCTCTTTCTATATTTTTGAATAATTTAAGTTGTATTGGTTGTAGATCTTCTTTAAATGTCTGGTAGAATTCTCCTGTAAATCCATCTTAGCCTGAGCTTTTTTTAGCCAGGAAGTTTTGTATTATTTTTTCGATTTCCTTGTATGTTATGGGTCTCTTTAAACTGTTTATCTCTTCTTGGTTTAGCTTTGGTGGTTCCCATAATTTTAGATAGCCATCCATTTCTTTTAGGTTTTCAAATTTAATATAGATTTTTAAAGTATTCCCTTATAAAGTTCTGAATCTATGTTATCTGCTGTGATGTTTTGCTTTTCATCTCTAATTTTGTTGATTTGGATTTGCTCTTTCTTTTGGTTGACTGGGCTGAGAATCTGTCTATTTTCTTTAGCTTTTCAAAGAACCAGCTCTTAGATTCATTGATTATTTGTATTGCTTCCTTTGTTTCTATTTCATTGATTTCTGCACTGATTTTTGTTATTTCTTCTCGTGTTCTGGGTTTGGGTTTAATTTGTTCCTGCCTTTCCAGAGTCTCAAGTTGCAATTTTATGTCATTTATTTGTGCTTTTTTAGATTTTTAATGTAGGCCCTGAGAGCTGTAATCTTACCTCTTAGTTCTGGTTTTAATGTGTGCCAGAGATTTTGTTGTGTTGTATTATCCCTTTTGTTTAGTTTCAGGAATACTTTTATTTCTTTTAAAATTTCTTCTCTGACCCATTCATCATTCAGGAGTGTGTTGTTTAATCTCCCAAGTACATATAGATACTAGGGCTTCTTTCAGTGTTGATTTTAAGCTTTATTGCATTGTGGTCTGATAGAATGCATGGAATTATTTCTTTTTCTTTCTTTTTTTTTTTTGTATTTGTTGAGGTTTGTTTTGTGCTTCAGTGGACAATTTTAGAGAAAGTTCCATGGGGTGCTGAATAGAAAGTATATTCTTTGGTGCTTGGGTGGAATACTTGATAGATGTCTGTTAGGTCCATTTGATGTACAATATCATTTAATTCAAATGTCTCTTTGTTTATTCTTTGTTAGGTTGACCTGTCTAATGGAGACAGGGTATTGAAGTCCCATATTATTACTGAGTTTGGGTTATTCTGTATCTGAAACTCCTGAAGTAGTATTTTTATGAAATTGGGTGCACCATAGTTTGGTGCATATATGTTCACGATTGTAACTTCTTCTAGGTCAATTGTTTGTTTGATATGAATGAAGTAACCCTCTTTGTCTCTTGTGATTAATTTTAGTTTAAGGTCTATTTTTTTCAAATATTAGAATTGCAACCCCTGCTTATTTCTTAGTGCCAGTTGGTTGGAATATTCTTTTCCATCTTTTTCCCTTAAGGTAGTACCTGTCCTTGAAGGTGAGATAGATTACTTGCAGACAACAAAAGGATGGATTTTGTTTCTTAATTCATTCAACTAACCTGTGTCTTTTGACTGGGGAATTCAGTCCATTGATATTTAAAGTTATTATTGAAAGGTGTGTATTGGTTCCTGTTATTTTAATTTTTGTTTACATCCTTGATCTAATTTTGTGTTTCTGTAATTATACTTTCATTTGGTTTCTTTCTGTTACCCCTTGGGTATAGTTGTTCCTTTTTCCATTCTTTGTATTGCTTCAAGAATTCTTCGAAGGACTGATTTTTGGGGAATGCATTTTTTTTCAGGCTATTGGTGTTGTGGAAGATTTTTCTTTCCCCTTCAACTATAATAGACATTTTTTCTGTGTAAAGTATTCTGGGTTGACAATTATCATCATTTAGGACTGGGAATACGCTGGTCCAGGCACTTCTGGCTTTCATAGTTTGCACTGAAAAGTCAGATGTAATTGTTTTCCTTTATATGTGAACTGTTGTTTTTCTTTTGCAGTTTTCAGTATTCTCTCTTTGTTCTGTAAATTTAGTATTTTTAGTATGATATGGCATGGGAGTTTCTTTTCTGGTCTTGTCAATTTGGTGTTGTGTGTGCTTCTTGTACTTGTATGAACATGTTTTCCTTAATTTCAGGAAATTCTCTTCTACAATCCTGTTTAAGATTTGGTCAATACCGTTAACCTGAAATTCTTCTCCTTCTTCTGTGCTCATGATGTGTAAATTTGGTCTTTTCATTGTGTCCCACATTTCCTGCATATTCTATTCCTGTGACTTTTAAAATTTTTTGTAACCTTTGCCCGAGTGGTCCAGCTCTTCAACTTTATCATACAGTCTTGATATTCTGTTTTCCATTTCATTCATTCTATTGGTGAGGCTTTCTCCTGTTGTTTCAAATTGGCTTACTGAGTGTTTCACTCCCTTTCTCATTTCAGCCTGTTTTCTTCAGTATTTCTATCTCCTTTGTGAAATCAGCAAAAAGTTTATCCCTGTCTTCTTTTAGTTCTTTGATTTGTTTTTGTGTTCTTTGAATTTATTGAATTTTTTGATCCTGTTTATGAGTATTCTTTTAAATTCTGTGTCCTGGGTTATCAGTAGGAAGATCTTCTTATAGAACTCTTCTACTGGACTGGTGATGTTTAGTGGGAACATACTGTTTTGGTTTTCCACATTATTATTTTTCTGTTGTGATTTTAACATGTGGAATTCTTTTGTTGTTTGTGATTCTGGTGTGAAACCCAAGCCCGCCTCTGTTGAGTTGAAGTCTGCTTCTGTATGTATCTTGGTTGTTTTCTTATTGAGTATGTAAAGCTGGTTAGTCTAGGGTTTGGGTTCTCTCAGATTTTATATTTGAGGGAACAGATGGATTCAGTCCAGCTACTCAAGAGCTTCTGCAGAGGCCCAAATTAGGCTACAGTTAGGTACTCTCAGGCTTCCTCCTGAGGTCTGGACCCCTACTATCAAGTAGTCACAACACAATTTGGGAAGCTTGCTAACAGGGAGCAGTTTAGGCCCTCTCAAGCAGTCTGGAAAGGTCTGGGCCTCTACTAAAGGGCATATAAGCCTAGACCCAGTGTGGTGAGATTGACTGCAAGTGGTCCCAATGTAGGGGGATGGGCACAGGTCAATTTGGGGATGCTCACCCCCAAGCAGAGTCTGGATCCAGGCATTCTCAAGCAGTCTTCTAAGGTCTGGGACCCTGCTGTAGAGAAGTCTAGCTGTCATTCTTGTTGAGTCTTCTCTTAATAAGAAATACTGTATTTTGATTCTGCTTAAAGCCAGCAAAATGCAAGGTGACTGTCATTATTCAGTCCTTCTAAAATTGTTCTTCTGTCCACGTAGGAACAGTCTCATTTTGTCCTCTATGATACTGAACCATGGATGTTTTTATTTCTATTGGTTTTCTTCTTTGATGCTTCATTCACCCATTAAATACATAAACACACTCAATTTCTGATGTTGAATAGAAACCGGCAACATGATATTGACTCAGCATTTTTCCCTGGGATTATTTTACTCTGTCTCTAGTGTAGCTACCATCTCTGTGCTCATGACTTCCCAAGCACACAAATCCAGCCCTTCCCACTCTCTGGAGCTTCAAAGTGAGCTTTCTGTTGGAAACTTTCATTGTGATTCTGTCTAAACCTCCTTTGTTAAGACAGGCTTATAATTAGTCTATATTTTGTTTTTTCTTTCTTTAAATTTTTTTATTGAGCTTTTGTTCATTTCATACAACAGTTCTTAATCAAATTTAAATCCCCTCTCCCATCCATGCTCCCCCAATCCCCCACTGGACCTCATGTATTCCGACATACATGTTAAGTCCTATCCAGATGAGCATTTGTATGCAGATATCCTTGAGTGTATATTCATCCACTGGAGTCTAGTCAGCCTATTTAGAGATCATAAGTAAAGTGTACTTTCTCTCACCCAGTAGTAATCAGTCTCCAGTAGTTCTCAGTCTGGGGCTGGCCAGCCATCCATTTCTCTCACTCCACTCTGGGCCTTTGTCTGATTGAGTTGGCATGGGTCCTGTGCTTGATGCCACCAATGCAACAAGTTCACATGCACAAGCTTCCAGTGGCCTGAAAGTCTCTGCTTCCCTTTGCTAATGAACCAGCCCTGACTCTTTCAGTCTTTCTGTCCCCTCTTCCACAATGGTCCCTGAGCTGTGGATTGGAGAGATTTAATATAGAAGTCCTATTGAGGGACACACACTCTGAAGTCCCTTATTCTTTAAAACTTGGTCAGTTGTGGTCTTCTGTGTGCATCACTCTTTGTTATACAAGGAAGCTTTTCTGATGAGAGTTGAGGGATGCACTAGTTTTCTCTTTACCCTCTGTTCTGCTATGTTCCATGAGTCTTAGGAACTTAAAAGACATAGGCAACTTCAGTGTGCCATGAATATGTGCTTGTGTGGTGTCATTTCTTCTTTTTGGTTTCTTATATGTTTTGTTCATCTATGCATCCTCCTTATCATGAAAGGCCAAGGTTAAGTGCCACTTCCTTTCTTTTGTCATCCTGAGTTGCACCAGACAAACAAATAAATTCTCTGATTTTTATTGTTTTGCCTATATCTGATGAACTGAGTCCCTTATTGCAATTAAAGCAATATTACTGATAATTTCATGCATGCTTTCTCCTCTGCCAATTGTAAAAATATTAGCTTAAGAAATAGAAATTATTCAAGACATTGGGAAATTCCTAGAGGATAAATTATGAGATCTTGGGAAATAATATAACTCTAAGTATGTCAGGTAAAATATTGAGATGGTCATGGATTGATTAGAAATATAGGTGTATGTTTTAGGATCTGCAAATATCTTAAAAGGCGATTGTGGTCAGTAGTGAATTCCCATAGGTGTGTGTCATTTGGTTCCAGTAAACCAGGTGTATAATTCACTGACATGCTGCTTTATTTGGAGTATTTTTTATTACTAGAGCCAGGAGAGGTCATTAGAGCAAACTGCGAGCAATCGTGCTAGTGATTGGGATGATAATTGTGTGCCACAGAGTGGAAGGGAGGAGCGAGGAGGAAGGGAGAGGAAGAGCCATTTAGGATGACCTTCACGCCTGTCGTTTCAGAAGTGCTCCAGTCCATGGACAGTAAATTTAGATGCTTTAAGTTTTGCTTTTAATTCCTGTTATTTACATTTTTGTGAACCTATAGATTACAATGGAATTCTGCTTAGAAGCTTAATGAATTTGACTGAAAATTAAAATATTTTGTTTTGAACAAGTATATTTTGGGATATTTATATAACTTATGTGTATGCGCTGTGTGCCTGTGAAAGTGTGTGTGGGTGTCAGAGGAGGACAGGCAGTTGTGAGCCTTTAGACATGGGTGCTAGGAACCACATTCCAGGTCTCTGAGGGAAGAGCAGGAAGCACTCTGAATCATTCTGCCAACTTAGCATTTTGGGGCTTATTTTTAAATGTTATTTAATTCACAGGTAAGAATTCATACTTATTCTTTTTTTCTTCAATTTAGAAACTAAATGTGAACCCCCAAATCTTTTATTTATACTTGAACCACTTCACTGAATTCCTTCTTTGGTAAAAATAGAATGAGTGTCACTTATTTTTCAGAGTGTGCTCCCTGGTGAACTGACCATGTGCCAGTGAATGAATCCATAACTATGGATGGGCATATATGGGCAGCACTAATTGGACTCACTGGTTATTAAAAAAAGACATGAAGTTGGGAAGAAGATGGGGGGATCCAGGAGGAGTTAGAGTGGGAGGAGGTGAATATGTTCAAAATACATTGTATGAAATTGAAAGAATAAATACAAGTAGTATATTAAAGCAAAAGAATGGAATATGGCATTGCAACATCAGAGCCTCTAGCAGCTCAACTTTGATGGAAGAAAGCTTGAAGGATATTTGAGATCTAGATCATTTCAGCTGCTGAAAACAGGAAAACTGAATATCTCAGAACTGTTCAGTCTCAGCTAGAATGTTTTGACAAAGCTTGTCAGCTTAATTTAGTGGACAAAAATCCAACTTCTTAACCTCCTCCAAACTGTGCTTTATGTCCTTTTGATTACTTAATTCATTTTCCTGAAGCTAATACCCCATTTCAACAATAAAGGCAATTTCTAAATTTCTGTCTTATTATTGAAATCCTGCTGCTTTCTGATGCAATGATTTCCTTCCATTATGATATTTCTAAGATTTCCATTTAACATGTCGAAAGTGCTAGTACTTTTAGTGCTAGCTTCCCCTTCCCCCTGCATTAAAACACAGATTTTTCAGAACTGTAAATTATTGTGAACATTAAGGGATTAGTTCTAGGAGGCTGTCTCTGTGGAGAGTGCATAATTTTAATGGAATGAACATAATACTCCCTCTTCACAACAAGCCAGGAACATAGATCCTTCACAAAGAGTTCTGTGATTAATATGAGCTTAATATGTCTTCTAAATCATAATTTCCAGCTGGTATGTGGTAAATATGTAAATTTCAGGTAAGATATGTTGTAAGACACTTTGAGTCCATACTTTCTTTAAGTTGTATTTTGTTTAAAATTTCATGATTTTTAAGGAAAAATCCATGTGAAATGTATTTTATTTAGAACATTTTTATTAGGCCATGAAAAGTATCTATGATTAGAGTGCATCAGAAGAAAAGAGAATTGTCTTGCATCTATCATTTAAGTCCCTCTAACTGGAGCTGGACATCACTTTGCTTAATTCATTTGTACCAGTTAAATTAGGAGAATAATAAAATATAACTTTCTTTCTAGAGAACCCCTTGTCACCAGAGAGCAATTCTTTTCAGAAGCAGAGAGCTATTCATCCATGTTCAGAACCTTGGTATTTACATCTTCATGAGCATCCTAAAAGAAAACCCAATTAAGCTCTGGTGGGGAGTTAAGTGTAACTTCTTAAGGGGGGAGAAACTTGAAAGGCCTTTAGAAAATTAACCCCTAA
Organism: Nannospalax galili; assembly: GCF_000622305.1. Taxonomy (NCBI): domain Eukaryota; kingdom Metazoa; phylum Chordata; class Mammalia; order Rodentia; family Spalacidae; genus Nannospalax; species Nannospalax galili. Next base: position 860,672 of record NW_008350535.1, read on the forward strand.
TATTTTAAGGAAGTTACAAATTCATGCTTAGATATTATACCACATTTTAAGTGAAACAAAATATAAAAATTGAATAAAACAAAAGGGAATTGTCTAAGCCTAGAGAGATGGCTCAGCAGTTAAGAACACTTGTTGGTCTTACAAAGGACCTGGGTTTGGTTCCCAGCTCCAACATGATGGCTCACAACCATCTATAATCCCAGACCCACGGATTCCAATACCCTCTTTTGTCCTCCATGGGCACCAAGCGTGCACATGATGTACATACATATATGCAGAAAAAAATTCACATAAAAAGAGCATTATCTATTATTTGGGTTATAAATCAGGTCATGATGGGCTACATCCAATAGGCTTTGTTTGTTGGGATTTTTGTTCATTTAAAAAAAATTTTTAATAATTACATGATTAGAAGAAGCATTTCATTACAGCTTTAACATATTCAGTAACACACTCCAGAGCAAGAGTACATCTCTTTCACAAGTTGCTGTAAGTTTCTAGGTTCACAGTTGAATTAATAAAGTTATACAATATTGAACTCAGTATAAGCCCTGTAAGACATAAATTGTGTGTTTTTAACCTTTAAAAAGATCTCCTTTTCATTTTAGAATATATTGCTCCTTGCAGAAAGACTCATTGTTTTTGCTACTAACACCGAGATGTTGCCGCATGCATCTCTAATCTGTATGTATCTGATTATTACTAGTCATAATCAGTTGCACTTGGAACCTTGGCGCCTGTGTATGTCTATAAAGTCATCGGGTAGATTTAAATGGTAATGTTTATCAGCTCTACCAATTAACATGACATAAATTTCCATGCTTCCTCCTCAAATATAATACATTTTTAAAAAATTGTTGATTTTTTTTGTGTGTATATCACACAGAACATCCCAAACCATCTCAATCGACTATACACCCACTTCCCAGATGCCACCCTCCCATAGCTTCCCTCTCCTCACCAGAGCCCTTATACTCTGATATCACTGCTACTGTCTGCTGTGTTGTTGGCACCCCCAGCCATTCCCCACTACTTGTCCATCTGGTGAATCTAGTCAGCCTATGTAGAGATCTTTGTTTTAGGAAGGTCAGCTGTTCTTCATCTAGCAGTAATCTTGTCAATATTCCTTTAGATAATATTGGGGTCTGCTGTTCATTTTTTCAGTTCTATTCTGGGTTACTATCTTGGAGTCCCTTTGGCTACCCTGGCCAACAACTCAAAAAGAAGGTATCTCCTATCTGGCATTTTTGCTTGTTATGTAGCCTTTAGCTATGCATATGGACTCTTAAAAAATTATGTTGGCCCCTTTAATCTTTGTTTATACTTCCCTTTTAGGTGTTTAAGGCCATAGAGTTGGCCCAGATAAACCAATATATTTTTACTCTTAAGGTTCTTTGCAGGTTTGTTCCTTAGGGGTCACATGGGTTTGGGAGGAGCCCCTGGCTCCTTTCGTTTACCAGTTCTGCCTATGTGAAGATAAGTCAAAGGTTCTCGATCATGGCTGGCTTTGCTTAGAAGCATGGAGGAAATGATTCCTCTTTGTAGACTGGACACTGGTTCATTTTTATGACATGGTCTCACTTTACCACAGGTTGATCTAGATCTTACTATTTTGCCCAGACTGGCTTTGAACACATGGCAATTCTCTTCCCTTGGCTTTCAAGAGCTAGGATTGTATTTGTGAGCCAGGCATGGCTTATATAATTCTTTTGTAATCACACACACACACACACACACACACACACACACACCCTTAATTCAGATCAGGCAACATTTAAATATGCCACGTTGGCATGATATTGCTTTGAGTGAAACATCCTTGAAAAACAACAGATGCAAGGAGAGCACTGAATTCTCCATCTTGTCTTCAAAACAGGGACTAAAAGCTCATGTGGAAGATGTACTTCCTGTACCAATAAAAAAATTCTTTGGCAGAGAGTAAGAGATGAGAGAATTCTGAACAAACAGATTTTGTTGAAGAACTCTCATATTAGTCTCTAACCATAGTTTGCTTACTTTTCCACTGTTGGTTTTTTTTAACTTAAGCAAAAATATGTAAATGTTAATTCTTTGAATCTTCATTTCTTTCTTTAAAATTTTTTAAAAACAAAGTACATTTATGAAGCACCAATGATACATTTTAGAACTGTACAGTAATGGAGCTGGAGAGTTGTCTAAGAGGTCAAGAATGCTGGCTGCTCTTACAGAGGACCTGGGTTCAATTCCCAGCACCCACATTGTGGCTAACAACCATTTGTAGCTCGAGTTCCAGAGGACCTGACCCCCACTTTTGACCTCCTTGGGCACTGCACAACACAGGTGCACCTATCTACATGCAGACAATATACTCATACACATTAAAAAAATAATATAAAAATAATAAATAAAATATTCTTTTAAAAAGAATTACACAGTGGGAAAATGAAAAAAAAAGGGAAAATGCATTTCTTGTTTTTTTTTTTTTCAAATTCAGGATCAGTAAAGCAGTATGCACATAAACAAATGTATGTGTAGGTATAGTGTAACATTTGCAAAGAAGGACAAGCAAGAGTAATAAAAGAGGACAAAAATCCAACTAATGAGTTCACCTATACATTATACTTTATGTAAGTCCACTAAATGCTCTCCCAAGTTATAACCCATTTTCTATGTAAAAATAAGTACTGAAATAGGTATGTCTACATATGACTTCATGAAGGACTGTTACTCTATTGGGAGATCTGAATTTAAATTATATTTTTCATTGTTTGTGTATTCCTATAGGCTATAGTTCTGTTAGTACTACTAAACTCGGTATGAAGATTCTTAGAAGTAGCTTAATTTTGAAATTTTTGATAATTTCTGAGTACCTCACTCTTTTATGAGAATCCATAGAGACTATCTGTGACATAGGAGTCTACTTTTATATTGGCTTTATAAATCTGTACATATTCCTACCTATAGTATACAAAACTTTCCTTTCTCTACATATGTGCCAGCATCATTGCTTTTCTATTTTCAGTAATAATTATTCTAATTGGCATAAGGAGATATCCCACTGTGGTTTTGACTTGTTTCCCCAATGAGTTGTGATGTTGAAAAATGAACACTATTTTATATACTCATTGGCCATTTTTATTTCTTCTCTTCATCTTACTCCTCTTTCTTTACCTCTGTATTTTCTTCTTATGAAAAATTATTAAGGTTCCTCACCATATTAAAAATAGAACTACCACACAACCCAGCAACTCTACTACTAGAAATATGTCCAATGGAAAAGAAATCAGTACGTAAGACACTTCTTTAGTACAATTCACAATAACCAAGGTATGAAATCAATTGTAGTGTTCAAGAATGGATGAATGGATAAGAGTGTGATCTTTATACACAATGGAATAAGTATCCATTTATTAAAGAGAAGAAAGTCATGTCCTTAGAAGAAACATGGGTAAACTTGGAGGATGTTATGTTAACTAAAGTAAGTATAGAGCTGAAAGACAAATATTGCATGAGTTCACTCATGTGGATTCTAAAGAATCTGTGTTCATTCAAATATAGACAGTAGTGAGGTTACCAGAGGTCAGGGAGGGGAAAAGGGGGTGAAGTGAGAGGATGGTTTGTGTCTGTGAAGTCACAGTTAAGTAGAATAAATTCTGATGTTCTATTCATCTCACGATAGCAGAGTGACTACAGTTACAGCATATTGCATATTCCAAACTATCTAGGAGAGGATTTTAATGCTTCTACTAAGAAGAAATGATAAGAATGTATGATAGGTATTGTAAATAGCTAGATCTGATTGCTACACAATGTGCACATAACCAACTATCACATCCTTCTTGATTAACTATTTACAATTGTGTAAATTAAAATAATGTTTAAAAGATTGTGCCAATGGATGGCCTAGCACCCAGGAGTATATAGGAAGCACAAATTGGACTACAAGGGTTATCAGAAACCTCAAGGACATGAAGTTTGAGGGGGAGTGGAAATAGATCTGGGAGGAGATGGGGGAGGAGTGAGGGAGGTGAATATGATCAAACTGCATTGTATGAAATTCTCAAAGAATTAATAAAAACATTATTCAAAATTATTTAAGACATGAAAAAGATACAAGAGACTCATAAACACAGCTCTCTTTGAAATTAGGCTGAGGTTTTTAATAAAGTGTTAGAAATGCCCCTGAGTAATTTAGTTTCCTCATAGTTTTCAAAAATTATTAATAAGATATTTATAGATAAGGAAATCTAAAATAATCCTTTAAAAAATAGAAAATAAATCATCTAGGTGATAAATTACAGAGCCAAAGTTTTAAAGATGAGGTTTGCATTTGAATTCCTTAGAGGTATATAAAATAATGGAAATTTATAATTGAAGGCATCTTAATATTCAGCTTAAATATGGGAAATCTCTACTAGTGGACAGTAAATAAACCAAATTGGTACTTCAGCAAATCGATAAGGAAACATCAATAATATTTGTTGACTGAATGAATTCATGAGTAAATTATAATAATTATAAACAGTATTAAAATTACTGAATTAAGTTAAAATTAATGATCATTGTATTTTATTGCATTAAAATGTTTATCCATGCATCATGCTCTACCAGTCAGATAACTGTGCTGCTGAAACAGTCATTCTACAAACCAGTACCTTAAGAGAGCTTATTGTATTTAAATTTGTAGCACTAAAATTGGCATGTGATAACTGTTTTCATCATATAGAAGTGAAAATCTGTTGTATTTTCTTTTTCAAAAAATGTCTTCCTCTTCTATTACTCAGCCCAAATTTATGGGAGCAATCAAGAATCCTATCTCACAAATGTTGGTTTATAAAACCAAAATGGAAAAGCTGTAAGCAGTCTTTCATGACTGTCAGGCATTTAAACATGGTGATTTGATGCTATGTTTTTGTTATCAGCAGAATCTGAGTTCTCCAATGCTTAATCAAATCCTCTAGGCTACTGAATATTATTTAAATTCCAATTTAAAAACAAAGTTAATAAGCAATTATAATAGTACAGATCATTACGGTTCAAAAACTGCTTAAATGCCAGGAATGATTAACATATGTGAAGATTTTAAGCAGTGTATTTGTGACTAAAGTTCTTAAAATGTTCTTTGGCATGATAAAAGTGCCTGCTTTAAGAAGTTAAATGAAATATAAGGATTTCTTTCATGATCTTTCCTTTATGGACTGTTTAGGTAGCAGTTTAATATATTTAGCATAAAATAAATTATTATATATCTTAAGAACAAGATACGAATAGTTTTGAAATTATTTTGATTATTTAAAAACACTTTGCTCTTTGAATTGTTTAGAGATGGTCATTTATCTATGAAGCACATACTTAGTCTCAATATATTCTTAGCCAAACTGATTTAAGTAAGAATATTTTGGAGGGTGAATTCTTGTGTACTTAATTTCTACTAATGAAATGTTCTTTTTCCCAGTAATGTTCTACTGTAACAGAATCATAAGATTTGCAAAATGTAGTGATTCAGGTTTGAACTTTAAGAGGCAATATGATTATGTGTGCCTTTCTTTCCCAAAGCAGTAAGTTACCCTAAGAGTGTATGTAATTCTTAAGATGCAATATCTTGTATTTGCTTCCACTGATACAATTATGTAAGATGTAACAGTTAGATCTCTCTGGCGACTTAATGTAATTATAGAGAAGTATCATTTATGTATTCATCAAACATGCACCCAGTGACTAGGAAGCTCCAGGAACAAGTCAAGGTGCTGAGAATACAAGATAAATACAATAAAGCTTGGCTGTCTTGAAAGAATACTTTCATGAGCAGAGCAAATAGACTTGCAAATAAATAATTACAGTCCAGTGTATGAAAACTACTCAAGAGACATATATGAATGCTTCACAGTACAGGAAATGAAATGCCTACGTGTATGTATGTTTGATCCATTAAGGAAATTTCAGAGAGAGGTAAATTAGAAGACAGGAGACTCCATAAAGGCACAGAATTATTAGGATTAGATCATTAAATTAGATGAAGCCAGTGCTCTTAACCACTGAGCCATCTTTCCAGCCCCTAGGCTAATGTCTGGCTGAATGGGAAATGAGGTTGGAAGACAGGCTTGAGTTAGCACACCAGGAGTTGGGTATTGATCATGGTGACAAACCACTGAAGGATATAGAACGTCCTGATAAGCGCACAAGAATGAAGAAGGAATGGTAGCATCTAGAGACCTGGAGCCTTGTCCTCTGTAAGTTGGATCAGATGTGAGGCAAGGGAGATTGGCCAATGGAGAATGACTCCCTTATCTAAATCTGGAAATGGTTTGTACAGGGAATTCTTCTTTCCCTAACCACTGCCAGGAGTTGACAAAGCTGCCTTCTGCAGTACCTTGACTCCATTCACACAAAAGTGGCCACGCCAATTCAAATATGTTGGCAAGTTAAATCTTGCTTCAAATGCATGTTTCATCAAAACCTATGTAATGACCACTGTATCTCAGGCTCATTTTGAAAAACCTTAAAATCAAGGTTCCAAAAAAATTTAAAGCCATCTATAAAATTGCAGAATATTAAGCTGCACTACAGTTCTCACTTGGACAGTGTCAGGGATGAAGGCCACATTTAGAGTTTTGCAGACTTCCCAGCACTGCTCTCAGATGTCACCAAGAGTGGATGTCATCCACAATTCCCTCGTAAGTACTGGCAAGCCTAGAAAGCTGTAGTTACTAGAGTTTACTTTAAAAATATTTTCTTTATTAATTTTATTTTTTATGCATATTAGTGTACTGCCTGTATGTATGTAAGGGCACCCCTATAGTGCAATGTCCATGGATGTAAGAGTGGGGGCATCTGGCTTTGTGGAACTGGAGTTACAGATGGTTCTTAGGTGCTATGTGGGTTCTGGGAATCGAACCTGGGTCCTCTACAAGAGCATCCAGTGCTCTTAACCACTGAGCAATCTTCCCAGGCCCTGGTGGTAATGAACATTTATATTCAAGTAGAAAATATGTCTGCTAAACAAATAAGGAAATAAATTAATTGGGATAATTTTTATATTTTAGAATTTGTTTAAAAGTAAGAGAATAATACAACAAATATAAAGCAATAAGAACAAACCCTGAAAGCACTTTATTAAAAAATATTCTGGTTTCATTGTGGAAAAGTCACAACAACAAGAGCTGGAGATAGCTGGTCATACCATATCCACAGTCAAAAACAGAACGAATGACTGCATGCATATATGCTTAGAGCTCAGCCAGCTTTTTCTGCTGTTAATACCTTTCAGAGCCCCTGCCTAGGAAGTGGTACTGCCCATGGTGGGCTGGGTCATCCCGTCAATTAACTCTCAAGATCATCCACTAGAGATAAGCCCACATGTCAGCTTGACCTACACAAAATCTCATTGAGAGTTTCCTCCAAAGTGATTCTAGATTGTGCCAATTAAATGATTAAAACTAACCAAAGAGGTACATTCCAAGTCTCAGGAATTCAAGAATTGATTACTTTTCTTATCTAACCAATTCTGTAAAAATCAACAAAATTATTTGGACAGTGAAAGAATGAGAACGAATTTATAGCTTAAAAGATGCATTGAAAAGCTTTAAAAAGTTTTGCGAGAAACTGAATTGTTAAATATTTCAATGATAACCATCTGGAAATGTTGACTTATCTGAGATATTAAAAGTGAAAAATATTTAGCTTTATTTTGAGTTTTCCCAATATTTGAAAAGTCTATGAATGAAGCAAGTTCTAGAAATGTGTCATAGACAAACATTTGACTAGTGCTTACACAATAACATAGCACGGGGACAGACTCTGCACTAGTTAGAATAGAAGGGGAAATTACTTTTATTTTTATTGCTTTTACTATGACATTTCATCAAGTTTGATTACTTAATTTTTTCATCTCTTCTCAAAATTAGTTTCTTAAAACCAGAGGGAAATGTATTAACTCAAAAACTTACTGAAAAAATACATATTTAATATCTCTACATGAGTGTATGTGTGTGTGTGTGCATTTGTATGTGTGTGTGTGTGTGTGTGTGTGCATGTGTGTGTGTGTGTGTGTATAGCTGAAGGGTATAATATAACAAGAAACTCTGTGCCAAACAGGAGAAATCGCCCTTCAAGTTGTTCATCAGCAAAGTCCCAGAGATTCCCCAACTCACACAGCCTCTTGCCAGAGCCTTTAATTGCCTCCCAGAACTTGAAGGTAAAACCCTATTGATGAAGACAAGATGTTACTCAGACACAGGATTTGGATCAATGGAACTGGAACTGATCTGGAAGCCTCCTCCCTGAAGATTAGCTCTCATAGTTCTAGAGGATGCTATGCAAGCTTTTAAGGAAGAAAATCAATCAATGGTTCAACCCAGCTGTAAAGCTTAGTAACTACAATGACAGGCACAACAAATGATAGCTGTACAGTAGTGGCATTTTTATCTTGGGGATAATCAACAACTATCTATTTTGACTTAAAACCCTCTCAGTGGAAGGAAGTTCATGGGTGGCACTATAAAAATAGCCAAATACGCATGGCTATAGAGGACCTAGATCCTAGAGAAAACCCTATCTCAGTCATTTTAGAAAAATCAAATTTCTTATTGTATGCTAAATATGGATCCTTACATAATTACAGACAAGTATACCATGCACCACTCATCAAAGAAGCTTCTTTTTGCAACAAATGGAGGCTATTACAGAATTCCACAACTGGTCACATACAGAGACTATATGTCTGAGAGATGTCAAGCCCTAAGTGATACATCTACCATGGAAACTCTACACCTAAGACTCATAGAACCTAGTAGAACAAGGGGGTTGAGAAAAGACTAATCATTCCTCAACTCTCCTCAGTGAAACTTCCTCATCCCATAGAGTGCAATGCATACAGAAAGCCACAACTGGGCAAGGCCTAGAGAATAAGAGTCTGCAGAGTGCATGCCCTTGGATAGGACTCCTATATTAAATCTTAGCCACCCATGGCTCAAGGATCATTGTGGAAGAGGATGGTAGAAAGATTGTAAGAGCCAGAGTTGGTGCATAATCATGAGGAAACAGACTTTCAGGCCTCTGGGAACTTGTTCATATGAACTTGCAGCAATGGTGACAGCATGCACGAGGCCCATGCTGACTCAATCAGACAAAAACCCAGCATAGAGCTGGGGAAATGGGCAGCAGGCCCCAACCTTAGCTGAGGGACTGTTGGCAGCTGATTACTGCTGGATGAGGGAGAATTGATCTTCTTTAAGACAGTGATTCTAGATAGACTGACTAGACTACAGTTAATAAACTTGTACCAAGGGACATCTGATTACAAAAGCTTGACCAGATAGGCCTTAACATATACCATAGAATGCCTGAAATCTGGTGATGGGCTTTGGGGTTGCAGATGGGAAGAGAGTCTAAATATGATTACATTTATTGTATGAAATGCACAAAAATTTAATAAAAATATTCACTAAAATGTAATATTATTATGGATTCTTTGAATTTCATTTCAAAGCACTGTGCCCCTTTTCTTTTTAGAGTGATATTCACTTCCATACTCCCTCTGACTTCATGCCTTCTATTTTTAAAGACCTATTGAGTCTAATTTACGATTCCCAAATGCTCTTGGGTATGGCTTCATCTCTTGCAGTTTGGTTAACCTATCCTGTATATCATACCATTAAAAAAACTGTGTCTCCCTCTTGTGGAAGCTATCTGTTTCCAACAGTTGCTCAGTTAGGACTGTGGCTTCTTGTTCACCTCCCCCTCCATGCTGGGTTTTGTCTGGCTTACGCTTGTGCAGACCTTGTGATACTGTCACGAGTGCTGTGGTCTCCAATATACAGTTTCCATGTTGTACCTGGAAAAGATGGTTTCATCGTATTCATCCAACCTCTGACTTCTACAGCTCCGACCCCTGCCCCACCTATTCCATAATGATCCCTGAGCCTTGAGAAGAGAGGGTGTGCTATGAATGTTCCATTTAGTGCTGAGCATGCCACAGTCTCTCATTCTCTGCATATTGACCAGTTGTGGATTTCTGGTTCAATCACCATCTGTTGCAAGCAGAAACTTTTCTGTTGAAAGTTGAGAGTAGTAATCCATGGATGTAACAGTATCATTAGGAGTCAGTCTAATATTGTACCTATTTATAAGGATAAGAGTTATAGGTTTCCCCTGTGGCCTGTGACCTGACTAGCAGCAGGTTCTTGGCACTGAAAACAGTGATAGGTATGGGCTGCATCTTGTGAAATGTGCTGTAAGTCCAATTATGAAGTGGTTGGTTTCTAGCCATAACATTTATGCCACTATTGTGTCAGTCTGATCAGTATTATAGATGGCAAGGCTCACAGCTGGATAGAGTTGATTATTACATTTTTCTTCCAGTAGCATGCATAGCACCATCCAGTCCTATGAAAGCTATGCAGTACCAGCTTGATTTCTCCATGATTATTCCATGACTTACATATTTAGTGTCTTCAGCAATAGGGTCTTACAATCAAGTTCTGGAGGGCAACAAAGAGCAATGGAAATAGTATTGTTTGAGGGCTTATAGGACTGCTCCAGGTCAACAACTCCGAAAGAGGGAGCCCATTTGTAGCACTGAGCTTTTGATTTGTTATCTTATGGTATCTAGTAGGGGCTTTGTTCCTCCATTATAGGGTCACTCCATTTAAACTTTAAAAATGTATATAAATGCATATATTTTAAGAAATTTCAACATTAGTGGGCTTCCATATGAAAAGGCCTTTAAGTCTTTTGAAATACTCTGTCCACTTCCAAGGAAGCTCTGTCCCATGGTCCCTAACTAGCATCCTGACCTCTGTGAATGTGCCAGTTGAAATACATATCCCTACAGATTCAAAATTAGCACCCACACATGAGAGAAAACATGTGATAACTGTCCTTCTGGGTTTGAGCTACCAGACTCAGGGTGATTGTTTCTACTTCTAACCACTTATCTGTGAATTTCACAATTTTGTTTTTCTTACAGCTTAATAATATTCCATTGTGTAAATGTGCCATGTATTCATTATCCATTCATCATCGCTTGATGGAAATCTAGGTTGTTTCCATTTCCTGGTCATTGTGGATAGAACAGCAATGAACATGGATGAGTTGATATCTCTGTTTTGGGATACAGAGTCCTTTGCATATATGCCTAAGCGTGGTATAACTGGATCATGTGGTACATGTGGGAGATCTATTTCTAGCTTTTTGTTTTCTATAATGACCAATTTGAACTCTCACCAGTGGTGAATGAGTGTTTCCCTTTCACCACATCCTCACCAGCATTTGTTATTTTTTGTTTTGGGCATCTTAGCCATTCTGACTGACGTAAGATGAAATCTCAAGAGTAGTTTTAATTTGCGTTTTCCTGATGGCTAAAGATGTTGAACTTTATTTAAATATTTCTCAGCTATCTATGGATAATGAAAATATAGTACATTTACAATTTAATGCTATTCATCTGTTAAGAAAATCAAAATTATGAAATTTGCAGGTAAATCAATATCTCTGGAAACAATCATCTTTGATGAGATAACCCAGATACAGAAAGATAAATGATACATGTTGTCTCTTATATGTAGATGCTAGCCTTTATTTTTTCTTCAATGAGACTCACTATGTAGCCCCAGCTGGCCTGGATCTCACAGAGATCTGTCTGCATCTGCCTCCAGAATTCTGATACTGATTCCAATTCTGAGGATAAAGACAAAGAGGCACAGGAGACCAAGAAGA
>NW_008350535.1:872386-872516 GCF_000622305.1 Nannospalax galili
ATTTCATTGTTTCAGTGGGTTAGAAAGCCACCTTAAATAATGTAAGTGGTCATCAGTTGCCCAATACTGAATAGAAAGCAAACATAGAGAATTATTACCCATTTCCCTATTCATATCATTCATTGAGAGT
>NW_008350535.1:876026-889988 GCF_000622305.1 Nannospalax galili
GGTTGATGCTCAAAGAGGTTATTATGGTTTTGGATGGCAGAGGCCACCACAGACTATTCCATTGGAGTGGTAGTCTATGATCAGGAAGAAGTCGTTTGTTTCATTGTTTCAGTGGGTTAGAAAGCCACTTTAAATAATGTAAGTGGTCATCAGTTGCCCAATACTAAATAGAAAGCAAACATAGAGAATTATTTCCCATTTCCCTATTCATATCATTCATTGAGAGTGTTATTAAAACAGTATTTTATTTTTACGAAAGGGGATGGCCATCAGCTTTTATTTCTTCTTCCTTTGTTATTTTAAAATTTCCCCTGAGCACTGATGGACTGATTATTCATTCTATTTTTGGTGGTTACTTGGAAACTTTGGGACTTTTTATTTTTCAAATCATCCCCTTTAGATTAAAGTCCCTGAAGTTAAACACTTTTTAAGGGAATACTCATTTTTAAAAAGTTATTGAGTCATTTTTCACAGTGAGGCCTGTTTGGATACTGCCTTTAAAAGCCTGGTATAGTATTGGCACTGCCCTGCATCTACCATCCAATCCAGCTTCTGGCAGTTCTTATCAAGCCATGAGTTTTGCTAAGATGGTATCTCTTTTCTGGAAATATAAATTATAAAAGCTTTTTATGTGCTCTTAGGAGAAGAAATAGTTTTGATTCTTCCTCATCTTCCAATATGAGATTTTACTATGATCTTAATAACCTTATGCTTCTAAGTACCAACAAGCAAGTCAGGCATGACAGTTGTGCTTTAATCTCTGGGTTCAGTGATTATGAACCCTAATAAATACTACAAACAGATAGCAGAAGATCCATGATCACCATGGGGTTGCATCCTGTTAACCCAATCATAAACTGAAAGTATAATAAATCAAAAACGTACTCCATATAACTAACCTACTGAATACTGTAGCTTAGCAACACAGGGCTCTGTAAGATCAGGGTTGTTCACCCTTGTATGGAGGACTGTTACTGTATCTTACTGTAAGTCCTTACCCTTTGAAAGATCAAAATTCAAAATTTGAAATACATTTGTATCTTGTACAGTACTGCAAAATGAAAAATCCTAAGTCTAACCATAGTAAAGAAGAGTATCATATATAATAATGATAGGAATACTACTTCTACTTCTACTACTGCTGCTACTACTACTACTACTACTACTACTACTACTACTACTACTAAATGGGAAGAAGAGGGAGAAGAAGGAAGGAGAAAAAGAAGTTGACCTAACTGTGGGGAGAAATCTTAGTTTAGTAAAAACATTCCAAAGCAAGAAGTCAAACTGCACATTCTTTGTGAAGATATGAATTTTCATAGACCTCATTTTTAGAGGAAAAAAAAGGTGATAGCTTCTCTCTGGTGCCCAGGTCATGAGCTCTTCAGTTACAGAAAAGAGATACCATTTTAGCAAAACCCGTAGCTTGGTAAGGCCTACCAGAGGCTGGATTGGACAGTAGATGCTGCTTCCTAAGATTCTGAATTAAATCAACAGGTGATAAAGCCCATCTGTGAACTTACAATCTTCTTTTTTCTTTTCTTTTAGTAGGATGAATATAGATTTCCAATATTAATGGTATCACATTATATGGAGAGCTCAACTTGAAACGAACTTTTCTTTTAAAATGAATAGGCTAATTTAAACTCTCACCACTACTGTATTAGGGTTCCTCTTTCTCCGTATCCCCAAAAATAGCTGTTCAGATTTTTAGTCAATGCTTTTGTTGTCTTCTTGGGATACACTCTAGGTATTAGTCTATTATTAGATACATATTTTTCATGCATTTCTGTCCCTTCCTATAGGCTTCTCTTTGCTCTGTTTATTGTTTCCCTTGCAGTGCAGAAACTTTTGAGTTTCATAAAATGGCATTTGTCTATCTTGTTTGTTTGTTTCCTGTGCACTTGTGATAATTCCATAGCATCATTGTCTAGACCAGGATGTGATGAAGCATTTCCCCTGCTTTCTAGGCATTTCATGTCAGGTTTTTCATTTAAGTCTTTAATCCCCTTTGAGTTGATGAGTAACAGTGAGAACTGGGGTCTAGCTACATTCTTTTATTTATTTTTATTTTTTTAAAATATTTTATTTATTATTTTTATTTTATGTGTACACATGTGTGGCCTGCATGTATGTAAGTGCACCTGTGTCGTGCTATGCCTGCGGAGGACAGAAGAGGCTGTTGGATCCCCTGGAACTGGAGTAACGGACAGTTATTAGCTGCCATATAGGTGCTGGGATTAGAACCCGGGTCTTCTGCAAGAACAACCAGTGTTCCTAACCGCTGAGCCATGCTTCTCTCCAGCCCATGCTTCATTCTTTTGTATATGGATGTCCAGTTTTCCAGCACTGTGGCTGAAGTGGCTGACCTTTCCTCTTTTGTGCACTATCGAACTTCACGTTCATTGTGGTGTTGCTTACATCCTAAATACACAGCATCAGACAAATGAACTCATAAACTATAGCATAATAAGGACAAGTATCTCAGTAGTTACATATGCAGATCACGGAATGCCATCGGCTACAAAATGCATGAACTCTTGTCATTTGTGATAACCTGAAAGGTCCTGGAGGACACTCTGTTAAGTGAACTAAGTCAGGCACACAGGGACAAACACATGATGTTACTCATAAGAGGATTCTGAAAAAGCTGATATCATAGAACTCAAGGGAAGAATAAAGACGAATGAAGATGTGGTAGAAAAACAGGGTGGGTAAGGGCAAACACTTATTTGATAGAAAGACTAAGTTGTGGTGTCCTATAAAGCACATGGTGAATATAATTAGCATGATACATCATATGTCTCAAAATGAAGAAACGAACTATTTTTTTCTATATTGAGATAGATATTGCACCATCCACAGTTTATAAAAATTCAAGGTGATATATATATGTTAATTACTGTTTAATCACTACCAATGGTTACATCAATCAAAACAGCACATTGTATCTTCTCAATGTGTACACATTTTAGATGCCAATCAAGAAAATGAAAGTTAATTAAAAAATGAATGGAGTTTGAGAGGCTAATTATTTCTATAGGAGAAACACAAGAAATTTGATGTATTTTTCATAGAAATAAGACAAAAGTTTAAAATTCTGTCAGTTACAGAAAGAGAGTGAGAATGGAAGCTCAATTGTGTTTAAAGTAAAATTTGCTTGTCATCTAAGAGACATCCTGTCATGTACTGTGAATCTGACTCATCCATGCTGACTTTTCCTTTTAACACTGTGGTTCTCCTTGGGAACACAGAGGGCAATAGTTAAATGACTTGTTAAATAACAAGTCTTTTCAGATTATCAGTTTGTCAAACTAATTTACTTGATGTATGAATTACTTGTTAATCTTGTCAACTTGTTATGTAACCTATGGAATTACAGAATATATACAGTATGGCATTTTATTTAACAGTATTTTTATTGATTAGTGAGAATATGGTACAGTGTGTTTTGATTATATTCAGACCCCTCCCCCATCTTCTCTCAGATCTATGCTCAGCATCTTATCCCCCCTCATTTCAATTCAAAAAGCCACATGTATCTTACTATTTTTTTCCATAAAATAACCATCTACATAGAAAAGAAGATGATGGGTGTATAATAAGAACTTAGATGTTAGATGTTATGAGAGTTGTTTTCATTGTACACTGAAGGTATTCCATTACAAGTCTTAAAAATATCATTCAGCCAAGGCTTAATGACTACAATTTCCCTTTCCATTTGGAGAGCTGACATAAGTAGATTATCCTGCTAAATACTGAATAAAGAATTTTCTATAGCCTTTCATGTGAAGTAACTTTGGTTTATGGAATATTTTCTTTATCCATTCTATCAGTTAAACCTTTTTTTTAATATTAATGTTTCCTTTTTGCACTTGCATGCTACTCTTTCCTTGGCGTGATGGTGGGGTAAGATGAAGATCAAAGTAGTCTGCCCTGTTATCTAATTTCAATAGCTCTGTTGGGAAAAAGATACATTAATAATTATTGATTTTCATTTGACCTAATCCACACCTATAGTTCTTCATCTTGAGATGGGAGCCCATGAAACTCCCCCCATCCACCTTGGCATGTCATTATGCACATCTTATTAGGCTACCAGATTGTGGAGGTTACTTTGGTGCAGCTTTCCCATCATGTCTAGAATGCATTAACTAGCATCAGGTATCTTGTCTCTCTTGCTGTTACATTCTTTCTGTTTGTTCTTCCATGAAGTTTCCTGAACCTTGGGTGGAGAGGTTGCATTGTAGACTTGTAACGTAGGGCGAGGCATCTTAGTCTCTAATTCTGTTTGATCAGTTGTGGATCTTTGCAATAGTCTCCATCTGTTGCTAAAAAAGAGGCTTCTTTGCTAAGTGGTAAAAGGTACACTTGCCTGAAAATAAAAGGATGTGTATTTAGAATATAGAAAGAAACTACACTGGTCTAGGGAAATGACAGCAGTAGATTCTCTGGAGTCTATGATCTATCTAGTCTCTTTTTAAAAAATTAGATTTTTGCCAGGTGTGGTGGCACACGCCTTTAATCCCAGCACTGGGGAGGCAGAGGCATGCAGATCTCTGTGAGTTCAAGGCAAGCCTGGTGTACATAGTGAGTTCCAGGTTAGCTGGGGCTACAGGGAGACCCTGTCTCAAAAAGACCCTCCACCAAAAAGCTACTATTTTTATTTTGCGTTTGTGTAAGTGTATTGCCTGGATGTGTGTAAGTGCATGTGTGTTGTGCAGTGCCTGCAGAGGTCAGAATAAGGTGTTGGATGCCCTGGAACTGGAGTTAAAGACAGTTGTTAGCTGCCATGTGGGTTCTGGGACTCAAACCTGGGTCTTCAGCAAGAGTATTAACTGCTGAGCTGTCTTTCCAGCTCCTAAATCAGATATTTTCTTATTTGACATTTAGTCATGTTTCTGAACTGGAAATGATTACTGATACATCTATTTGCAACAAGGTGTCTCCATACAGAGAAATAGAATACAATACTTCAGGACAGAACTCAAATTCTTATTTTTGAAATATCTCCTTTTCCTTGGTTCTATGGTGTCCTTTGACTTCACTATCCACCACACATAGGAGACTTCTGGATTTTTTTCTTCTTTTTGTCTGTTATTTTGGTCTTCTTTGGTCCCATTCTTAGGTTGTTTTGGATGCTTCCAGACTCCATGGCATTAACTCTGTGTTGTGTGATGTCTCTGTGGGGAGCTGGGTATGATGTCCCTGACATACTCCTTGATGAGCTGGGTGTGACGTCTCTGTGGGGAGCTGGGTATGATGTCCCTGATATACTCCTCGATGAGCTCGTATGATGTCTCTGATGCACTCTTTGATGAGTTAAGTTCTTTCGCTTTTCAAGAGCTTTCAACATGAATGAAAATCATCACTTGAATACTTACAGTATCTCAAAAAATATTATCATGATGCCCTTGCTCACCAAACTTCCCTATTTGATTCTATGTGTATTCTGTGTTGTAGGAAATGACATCATCTTTCCTGTTTCCCAGGAATCTTCTTTGAATGACAGGTCAAAAGCAAGGACACTTTATGATGACAGGTGCATTTCCTGTAAAGTTACCCATGTATGCTCTGAAAGTGGAAGGAAGGCATATTCAGTGTTGAGGAGGGTGGAAAAAAAAGAGACACAGAATTGAGATTGAATAATAAAATTGCTGAGGAAATGAAGTAGATTCACTGGTCAATATTGAATACACATTTGAGATTTCATGTTCCTGAAATTAAATGGTAATCATTAAGGTGATCAACATATCATATCCAGTCAAGATTAGCATTTTGCCTATTGAATAGTATTCTAACATGTCATCTGATGGAGCTGCCAACACAGTTCTCTGTTTCTACCACACTGGGAGAAGACTTGACATTTGTAAAGTCTAGTAAGTTTACCCCACTTACTGTTCACAATGATGGATACAGAGATGAGCATATTTTCCACGTAGAGTCAAAGTGACTGATAGAATGCTCTCCTTTCCTGTCAGGTTATGAATTTTAAAGAAGTCTGGAGTTATTAGGTAATCCTTATCAGTGTCTGTGTATAATGATCAAACAGAAAAACAAAGAGACAGAAGCACAGATACAGCTTTAATTATGTCTAGGTATGTTCCCTCCAGTCCAATTCCCTCTTGTATGTTGAATTTTGTCAAAGGCCTTTTCTGCATCTATTGAGATGGCCATGTGATTTTTGTCTTTGAGTCCACTGATATGATTTATGACATTTATTGACTTATACATGTTGAATCATCCCTGCATCTCTGGAATAAAGCCGACTTGATCATGTGGATTTTTCTTATGTGTGTCTATATGCAGTTTGCAAATATTTTGTTGAGAATGTTTGCTTCTATGTTCATTAAGGATATGGGTCTATAGTTTTCTTCTCTGGTTGTATCTTTACCTGGTTTGGGCATTACAGTTATGTTGGCTTCATAGAAGGAACTTGCAAGTTCTCCCCCTGTTTCTATCTTTTTGAATAATTTAAGTAGTTTTGGATATAGAACTTTAAATGTCTGGAAGAAAGCCTCTGTGAATCCATCTGGGCCTGGCCTTATTTTAGTCAGGAGGTTTTGTATTACTGTTTAAATTTCCTAATATGTTATGGGTCTGTTCAAGCTGTTGATATCTTCTTGGTTTGGTTTTGGTGAGTCCCATGATTTCAGTCATACATCCATTTCTTTTAGGTTTTCAAAATTAATAGCATATAGGGTTTTGAAGTATTTCCTTATACTGTTCTGGATCTTTTTGTTACCTCTTGTGATGTTTCCCCTTTCATCTCTGATTGATGTAATTTTCTTACTATGTGCAAAATATGTATTCTTATATTTACAGACAAATATCCGAGTCACCACTCACCAAAAAGCTTCTTTTACGACAGACAGAGGTTATTATTGAGTACCGCAACCGGTAACACACAAATATTGTCTGTGAATTGCCCAAACCTAAGTGGCACATCTACAATGTAACCTCTACACCTAAGGCTCATGGAATATAGGACAAGAGGTAATGGGGACATTAATAAATACCTAAATTCTCATTAATAAGGCTCCCTCATGAAATAGAGGGCCAGGAACACAAACGGTCACAAAAGGCCAAAGGATAAAGATTAATGGTCTGCAGAATGCTCTTCCTTGTACAGGACTCCTATATTAAACTTCACCCACCTAGGGCTCAGGGATCATTGCAGATGGGGGGGGTGGAAAGATTGTAAGAGCCAGGGAGGCCTTGCATGACTATATGGAAATAAAGTCCTACAGGCTCCTGGGACCCTGCTCATATGAACCTATAGCAATGGTATCAGCATGCACAAGACTCATGCAAACTCAAGCAGACAAAAACCTAGCACAGAGCTATGGAAATGGGCAGCAGGCCCCAAACTTAGCTGGAAAATTATTGGCAACTGATTACTGCTGGGTGAGAAAGAGCTGATCTTTGTAAACTGAGGGACTCTAGATAGGCTGAGTAGACCTAAGTAGATGAACTTGCACTGAGGAGCATCTGGGGACACTAACTTGATAAAACAGGCTTTAACCCAAGTGACAGAATGTATGAATTCCAGTGGGCAGTGCTATGGGGTGGTGCTAGTGAGGAAGAAGGTGAAAAGATAATTAAAATTGATTGAGATTCCCTGTATAAAATGCACAAAAATTCAATAATTTTTAAAAAGTACAGACACTTGTTGATTATTCTCAAGCTTCTATATCTGGCTATTTCGGACTCTAAGAGCTCTGTGTTAGAAGGAAAAAAATATATTCAAATGAGATGTAGACCATGGCAGCCACTTGCAGCAAAAATCAAATTGAACAAAATGCTCTTAAAGTGATTTTTCAGAGGAAAAGGAGACAAAGGAATGAAGGTATGTTACATGGTACAGTTTATAATGAAAACCCAGATGTGGGAAGTGAAGAAAGTCACTGGGGCTGGATGGTGAGAAAGCGGTGGGAAACGATGTATCAACAGGGTTGATAATGTGGTAACATTTTTCCCAGATAGGAGAGCTAATGCACTTAGTAGTCTGAGAGAAATATTGTTGAAACTGAGTAACTGGACACACTACTATTGTTGGAGACTATAGGTTTATGGGTATGATCCCCAAATACATGACAAGTGGATAAAAGTGTGGAGCTCAAGGCCCTGGAAGATTCAGGTTGATAGGGGTCCAAAATTGAAGAAGGTTTTTGGCAGTCACAGCTGTGGGTAAATCAGGAAGCTGGGGAGAATTTGAGTGAGCAGAGTGGTGCAGCCAGATGGTTTGATGTCAAAGTGGATAAATTTGTTGGAGTCAAAATGATTTGGAAGAGATGAGAGCAAGGAAAGTCCTTCCTTGAGGTATGTGGTATGAAGGAAAAGAAACAAGCTCCAGGTAAATGGACCTTAGCTGATGCAAGGTGAGGTGATATCATAAATAGACTAAAGAAGAGTTTATAAACCATATGGTGGTGAGTATTAACTGTCAACTTGAAAGGATGTAGAGACCCATGGGGGATGGGATGGCCTCTGGCACATCAGTGCAGGATTCTCTTGATTAGAGCAACATATGGTAGAAAATCCATCTTAACTCTGAGTAGGACTATTCTCAGGACAGGGGATCCTCAGAGTATAAGATAGAGACAGTAAGATGAGCATCCACACATTCATGGATGCAATGAATGCTCTTAACCATGAATGCTCTCAGCCAGCATCCTGTTCCCATCACCATACTGTTTCTGCCTGCTGTCCTGTCTTCCCCACCATGATGGACTGTACTGTTCTGGTACAAAATGAACTCTTTCTCCCTCAGCTTGCTTTTTTCAGGATATTTTGTTACAACAGCAGCAAAAAACTAAGATAGATGACCACAGGTAGAATGAAAGGTAAGGAAGGATTAATGAGATATTGGAGCAGAGGATGTTATATGTGTGACTGGTGTCAGGATGAAAATTTTCATAGTGATTGAAAGTCAAAGAATTTTAGAGTTTGTGTGTGACTTAGATATGTAGGACATTTTATAATAAGTTTAAATCATCTAGGGGATGGAGAGATGGCTCAATGGTTAAGAGCACTAGCAGTTCTTGCAGAGCACCTGGGTTTGAGTCCCAGCACCCACACGGTGGCTAACGATTGTCTGTAACTCCAGTTTCAGGGGATCTAACACTGTGCTGGATAGCTTTAGTGTCAACTTGACACACCTGGGTTGAGGGAGCCTCAGTCGGGGAATTGCCTCTATTGGACTGGCCTGTGGCCATGTCTGAAGGGCATCTTCTTGATGAGTGATGTGGGAGGGCCCAGCTCACTGTGGGTGGTACCACCCCTGGGCAGGTGGGCCTGTGTTGCATAAGAAAGCAGGCTGAGCAGGAGCCGAGGGAGCATGCCTGTAAGCAGCGTTCCTCCATGGCCTGTGCTCCAGCTCCGGCCTCCGGGTTCCTGCCCTGAGTTCCTACCTTGGGCTCCCTTATGAACTGCGACCTGGGAGATGTAAGACAAATAAACCATTTCCTCCCCAAGTTGGTACTGGTCAGAGTGTTTTGTCACAGCAATGAAGAACAAACTAAGGCAAACACCCTTTTCTGATTTCAGCAAGCATTGCATGACATGGGTGCACTTACACACATGCAGGCAATACACTCATACACATACAATAAAAACAAGATATTTTATACAAATCATCTCTTACAAGACAGACCACCTCTGAAGGCTGCAGGACTGTGAATGGGACTCACGAGTGTTCTGATAACTGGTTGCAGTGGTGTCAACTTCGTCCTTGTGTTGCCTTCCCACCTTACCAGTTGTAAGTTTAACATAGTTTCTGGCCTTCTTTTACCTTTACCAGCCATTTCTCAGTTTTGTATCATATATTCCATTCCCACCGAACCACGCAGTTCCCTTCCGTGTTCCGTATTCACACTTGCCTCTCATCAGTGTTTTTGTGTTTCTTCTGACTGAAAATACTCTTTGCTGTCATCCCGACTGCCTCTGGTTTGAGCTGATCATCAGAGTCATCATCTGTGATGAACCTTTGACTTTATTTCCTCAAGGAAGTCCCTTCCACTGAAATTCTTACTATATTTGATACATGACAGCATTCTTGACTTTCACAAAAAATAGAATGCCTTTTCTTTATTCATTGACAATTTCATACATTTAAACAATATTTTGGTACTATTCACTCCAAACACCTCCCTCCCTCTCCTTCGGGCACCCCAAATACATCCCTGTCCCCATTTCATGTCCTCTCATTCCTTTTCCTTTTCCTTTTCTTTACTTTTGTATTTTATAACTCATGGAGGTCAATTAGTGCTGCCTATTGGGATGATGACTGAACTTGCCGTGATATTATACAGTTACTGTGCAGGTAACCCTAGCTGTACTGAGTTCATGAGTGTAATGACCATATCATTTCTCTAAGACAGCATTTTACTGCACTCTTCTCCATCCTCTGGTCTTACACTCTTTCTACCCCCTCTTCCATGAACATCCTTGACTTTTAACGTAAGGTCTAAATAACCTGCATCACCACCTTTTAAGCCAAAGGTGTGTAGTATTATTTACTATACATTTGCAACATGGATGAAGTGAGCAAATTAAAATCAATCACGTTGTACATACGATTCTGCTTGAGTCCTGTAGGTGGCTCCACTAGTGTGTGATTCACATGGTTTTTGCTATACAATAAAGGATGCCTATGCACTGGGAAGATACAGAATATAGTCAGGGCACTGCAAAACAACAGAATCAAGATATTTAGTAGATTACAGACAATGTGTTCTCCATAGTTTCCTTTAAGATAGATTCTCTAAGATACTCCATTAAGTCTTTGCTTTCCAAAGCACTGTAAAATTGTAGAATGCTCTTTTTCATAAGCAAAATATAAAATTTTTTACAATAAAACCAGGCAAATTTTCAGAACTACAAAATTATAACCAATGTCCACATATTTGGGTAGAATGAGCCCAAATGTAAGAAAATAGAATTTTTTTTCTGGTTTTATCAAGTAATATTCCCATTATGTAGTTGTGATACAATAGGTTTGTCAGCATTAAAAAATGAATTCAAGGAATTAAAAACGTGAAAAAGACTAGATTAAATCTTAAATTATCTCACATCTATCCATGAAATGTTTCTGAAATTGTAAAAATCATTCAGCTTTTTATTTTCTGGGATAAACTGACATATGTAATAAATTTGATTTAAATATTTGAACATAAATCTATAATCCATCTGGAGTTTATTTTGGTTTATGTCAGAAAGTGGAAATCAATGTTATTCTTTTCCCAAATGGTTACCCAGTTGTATCAACACCTTTTTTTGATTAATTCATTTCTTTCTACAATTCAAAACGCCACCTTTATGATATACTCAAGTGGTTTGGTTAATTAGGTTTGTTGCTACTCTTTCTGTGAAATACCACTGATCTTTTCATTCTTGGATTGCTTCATCTATCAGGCTTTCTGTCTCTGTCTCTCTGTCTCTCTCTCTCTATGTAAAAAATCTCTTGCTTTTATTGAATTCACTGTTTGAAGACATAAGGACCTAGGTTTACATTTCACTTCTGGTTCATGTTATAATGATCACTTTCAGGAACTACTGCTCTAAACCTCTGTTTACTTATTACCAAAATGGGGATAATAATTCAGAAATCCGTAACATCTTTTCATAGGAATTTTGAGAAATAAATAAGGTCATCTATGTAAATACATGATAGCATAGTACATGATAAATGTAGAATAAATAGACTCATATTCTATCTCAATATAGGATGAATGCTTCTTTAATTAAGTTACCATAAAATTGAGTTTTTCCAGCAGCTTTACCACTATAGTAATCCTCATGCAAGGTTTCAAAACCACTTTTATGATTGGCATCTATTAAACTTGTAGGTAAATCTTGTAAAAATTATGCTTTTTAACGTGATGTATTTCTTATTTTAATGCTCCTAAGTAAAGTTCAAATAGCCTTTGCATTTCTCAGTGCTTTTGTTTACAGGTATAAAATGATGTTTATTTCCTTGTAAATTGAAAAGTTTAAAAACCGCTTTTGATTATTTTGATTATTAGTGGTATATTGAATAGGCATTACTTTCGAATATGCATTTGTAATATGCCCGTTATTGGAATATTTGAGTGACAAGAAATTTTCAATTGAATGGATTGATTATTAGGCAGACAGTTGTGTGTTCAGGTCTTTTTTATGATCCATTTAATGATATGGAAGTTAATTTGTATTCTTTTGAAAACTGTTGGTTATATATGTGCATATGCATACACAGATTTTGGGAAATCAATGCATAGTACAGCAGTAAGCCCATTTTCATCCTTCTTACCTATTGTTTCACCAAAATCTTGGGAAATAGTATAAAAACCATATGAAATATAGAGCAAGAATTTATGCCAAATAGCCATTCAGTGTTAACTGTAAGTACTTTCCTATTGTGGCAGATTTACTCCCAAAAGAGATTAATTAATATCAGATTTCATCATGGGTTAGACTTTCAAAATTTCTTCCTAGAAAGAGGCATTCATGAATGTTTTTTATTGATGTTATTAAGATTGATTTTATTTAATAAACATATACTGAGTCATTGAGGCTAAATGCCTAGGAAAATATATTCACATATAACTTCAAATCACACTGAGCCATATTTGCAAACTTAAAGTCAATTCAAGTGTTGGCTAACATTATACTATTTACTCAAGAATTATTTTAGTGTTTGATTAATGGGTATGCTTGCTATATAATATAGTTTGTGAATGCTAAATTAAGTTGTAATTTCATTAGTCAAGATGATTTAGTAGGTTAACAAAAAGCTTGCAGTAAAAGTTTCTCCCTAATTTTTTCTACATGATACAACCCCCATAGCTCTTATTTTACTTAGTATTATTTAAAAATCCCTTTGTCTTATTAATCTGAAGCCTTTCTATTTATGCAATCACATTACCTGGAAACTAGAGTAAAAGGGCAGCTGTAACTCAGCAAGTTTTCTATGTGAGATCCCTGCCATCTTGATCTAAAGATATTTGTTCCTTTCTGTTTCTCAGACTGAAACTTGCTGTCATTACCTCACCATAGAAACTGCTCTAGACACAGAAAATCAATGGTGAAGTAGATGGGGATTCCTACTATCAGGAGGTTTATAGTCAGAACAGGAAATATAAATTGTTAAAATGTAAAATATCATTGCGTTTTATATTGGGTGAAGCACAAGTTGACAGTGGGGGTAGAATTAAAGGGACAGAAGGCCTGAGAATGTTCCTAGAAAGAAAGACTCTTACTAGTGAGTTGAACATTGAGCAAAGCATTAGCTGGACAAAGTAGAAGCAGGAGGCTTCTATGCAAGTGGGCTATGGAGGAACTTCTGTAAAGACTATATGATGTCCTGAAATGATGTTTACATCAGAACTCAGGAAAAGTAAACCTAGATTTGATAGAGATGTTAACGGGAAAGGAGCTGCAAACAGGCAGAAAAGTGAGAAGGTGTTTGCTTTCTTCAACACTCTATATGAAAATAATTGTTCAATTGTTCTCCATGTCAATTGTAATGCATTGCTCATATAGAACTCAGAGCAGGTGATGTGCTATCTTATGTAACAAGTAATTCTGGAGGCCAATTCTCTCTTAGGGATTTCCCAACTCCTAGAGAAATGCTAGAGACAAAAAGGGTATAAATATTCATCCTGGTACAGCTTAGACTACAATTTTTGTAGGTCAGGGAAGGCTTTACAGAACAAATGATTCATAAGAAAGAACCTAAGGAGCATAACAATATTCAGAAAAGGAATGAAGGATGCAACAGGCCCATGATTGCAAACAGACGAGCCAGAACAGTTGTTTGTTCTGACAACACAACCCTCTATACAGCAGAGGTGATTAATAGGTTCTCTTTCCCCAATATCTCTCTCTCTCTCTCTCTCTCCATTCCTCCTTTTGTGTGTACATTCATCTGTATGTGTATACAAGTAATATGCAGTAATTTGAGCATTTACACTACACACA
>NW_008350535.1:890022-957890 GCF_000622305.1 Nannospalax galili
GATTAAAAAAAAGTATATCGAGCTTTAATGAAAGGCAAGAGCTTACATGGGATAGGGAAAAGTTGAAGAGGCTCTGGATATAGAAGAAAACATACATACTGTTAGCAGAATTCATGGAAAGAAACAGGCAACAGCAGATAATGGGGTTATTATCTTTTCTTTTCTTTTTTTTTTTGGTCTTTTTGAGACAAGGTCTCCCTGTAGCCCCAGCTGTCCTGGAACTCACTATGTAGACCAGGCCGGCCTTGAACTCACAGAGATCTGCCTGCCTCTGCCTCCTGAGTGCTGGGATTAAAGGTGTGTGCCATCATGCCCAGCTGTTTTTGACATTTTTAAGATTGTCTTATGTGGCCCTGGAGTGCCTTGAACTTACTGTGTAGCTTAGACTGAACTTGAACTCCTGATCCTTTTGCTTCAATTTCCCAAGCGCTGGGATTATATGGGTAGTCTACCAGCTACACATCACGGTAGTAGTTAGATTATTAAATTCTGCTAAGTGGCAAAGGTCAAAACTTCATTTTATTTTGAATTTTGTGACTTGAGGGTTATTAAATACTTCGTGAAGGAGTAACAGAAGCCGAGTTCATCAGAATGGAATAAACTAAAAATGACATGTACACAATTTTGTTGTTTTAATAGGAGAGATTATGTCACGTTTGTTTTATTTTAATTTATTATGTGTGTGTGTTCAGTTTGTTGTTTATATGCAGTCTCTCACTGAACGAGGAGCTTATTATTTTGATTAGGTTGTGTGCTGGATAGCTTTAATGTCAACTTGACACACCTGGGTTGAGGGAACCTCAGTTGGGGGAATTGCCTCTATTGGACTGGCCTGTGACCATGTCTGAGGGGCATCTTCTTGATGAGTGATGTGGGAGGGCCCAGCCCACTGTGGGTGGTGCCACCCCTGGGCAGGTGGGCCTGTGTTGCATAGGAAAGCAGGCTGAGAAGAGGCCAGGGGAGCAAGCCAGTAAGCAGCATTCTTCATGGCCTGTGCTCCAGATCCTGCCTCCAGGTTCCTGCCCTAAGTTTCTACCTTGGGCTCCCTGATGAACTGCGACCTGGGAGGTGTAAGCTAAATAAACCATTTCCTCACCAAGTTGGTATTGGTCAGAGTATTTTGTCACAGTAATGAAGAACAAACTAAGACAGAAACTGGTACCGAGAGTGGGGTATTGCTGCGATAGACTGACCTTGGTGTTTTTGGGACTTCGGATGTTTGGAACTTTGGGCTGGAAAAGCCATTGTGTGCCATTGAGTTTGTTGCTGTGGAGCTTGGAACAGTTACGCTGAAAGAGTTGTAGATGATGGAGGCCTGGCTTGTGAAGCTTCAAAGGGAAGTGGAGATTATCAGGGCTATCTGTGTGAGATTTGGGATTGAGAATCTGTGGGTTCTGGTTGGCTGGGGCTGAAGAATCAGCTGTGATTAAGAAGAGACCGGAATCTGAAGCAAAACCTTTGCTTTACTGGGACAATTGATGCTGGTTAGGTGGGGCTGAAACATCAGCTGTAAGTAACAAGAGACCAGCATCACTGAGGTGAAGTCTTCTGGGAGGTATTTCCTCAGGGTCAGCACACAGAGGGGACCCAAGCCTCTATCTCAAGCTGGAAGCAGGACTTCGTAATGTGTAAGAAACCATTTCCTCACCAAGTTGGTATTGGTCAGAGTATTTTGTCACAGCAATGAAGAACAAACTAGGACAGGTTGGCTTTCCAGTGAGTTAATACTAAGGATTCATCTGTCTCCTGCCCCCAGTGCTGGATTTATAGGCACATCAACCATGTCTGGCTTCTTATGTGGGTACTGGGGATTCAAACTCATGTCCTCCTGTTTGCTGAGTGAGTGCTCCTACCCACTGAGGCATTTCCAGAGGTCATTATGCCATGTTTAAAAGTGAATTCAAGCAACCTGATTAAGTTGGAAATGCTGACCTTGCACTCACACACAAAAATGAAAGCGATAAAATTAATAGTAATGCAATGTGTAACTTGGCTTGGACAAATTTTGTGATTTCTTCTGGAAACGTTGCCAACTTCCAGAGGTCGTGTCTCTCCAATAATCACCAGAGCTGCCCATGTGTTTATCAACCCCTTTAAATATGCTTCTCCAGGGTCAAGTAATCTCTTTTTAACTAATGATGCTGCTTTTTAAGGAAAACAGAAAATGCTTTTCCTTTCTTGGTTTAGTCTTTGATTTCAATGACTCACTTTTTCAATCTTGCTTTTCTGAAGATAAATGAATTCTATATATGACTAATTCTTACTTGGCATGACAATTTGAAAATAACCCAAAATTTTGGATCAAATTTAAGTGGAATTGCAATCAACTATTTTTTCCTCTCCTGTTATTTGTCAAGTTTATATCAAGAGACAAGAAAAACAGTTATCCAAGCACTGTTCAGAACAATTATCATGAATTATTAACACATAAAACTACTCCCTCAAAGATGATTTCCAAGAGCAAAATTTTAAAAATTTGTATAGTGATTCTGACTTAAGCTGAATACATGTAAATTAAATAACTATACTAGAAAAAAGGGAGGGTAAGGTTCAGATGTCGTAATCCATGTAGGAGTGGTTAAGAAAAATCATTCCTAATTCCTTGCCATAATTTTTAAATTTTTATATAATTTACCACGTGTTCTTTTCCCTTTCTATCTTCTCAAATTCTTTGTTCGTATTCTCTCTCTCTCTTTATAGTGAAGCACATTCTACCTCCTGTCATAGTTTTTAGAACATTCAGAATAGATCTATGCTTTAAGAAGGCCTGAACCAAACATGGAGTCTGATGCATGCAGCAAGCTAATAAATTCTGACCAGTGATATTTTGAACCTAAATAACCTCATAATTCTTTACTTGGACAAGCATATGAACACGAGGAAACTTGTAGATGAACTTTTCACTCTTAGAAACTTTCAAGGAGACTTTCCTCTCTATAATATTTTCCCTGACTGCTCCTTAGGAGTTTATTAAGAAAAAAACCATCCAGGATTGACAGAAGAGCTAATATCTTGTTTGTCATTCTGGGAAATGTGACAGGATTTAAGTAATTCTGATTCTAGATATCACACTATAAACTTGCTAAAAACAAACTTGAAAATAAATGTCAAGCGCCATGAGTGTTCCTTGTGAACTGGAATGATAGCCAAGCTACTTGCAGGTGTGAGTGGGATTTGAGAAACAAATGTTTTCAAGCAAGTTCAAGCTCCAAATAGAGGAGGGTGTTAGTAACCCCAATTCTTGCTTCTTTCAGTAGTATATGATTTGCGATCACAGTCTAGTTAGTGTAGGCTTGGTAAACTTAAAGTTGTCATTTATTACCTAAGACATTTATCATAATATTTTAAGTGATTTTGGAAGATTGGAGAGTTATAATACAATGCTCCAATCCTGGCAGAGTGAACTGAATATGTATTTTTCTATTTTTTAAAAATAATATTTTCATTTGCTAATTCCTTAAAAATAACCTTTGCGCTGGGTATGGTGGCGCACGCCTTTAATCCCAGCACTTGGGAGGCAGAGGCAGGCTGATCTCTGTGAGTTCAAGATCAGCCTGGTCTACATAGTGAGTTTCAGGACAGCTGGGGCTACAGGGAGACCCTGTCTCAAAAAGACCAAAAAAAAAAAAAAAAAAAAAACCCAAACAAACAAAAAACCCAACCTTTGCACGTACCCTTATTTCCCTGTGTTTTGCCACTGTTTTAGGTGGCACTTGGTTTTCTAAATAAACTAGTACATCTTCAGAAATTGATTAAAAAACCCCGAAGAGCGTTTCATGAAATTTTAATTGCCATGACTTCTGTCCTATTACTGATATTTTTCTGTAGTTATGATTGTAATAATTGTGTTGCTTAAATTTAGTCACCTGAATCTTTTCTAAGACATAAGATTTATTGAAAATTGATTTACTTTCTTAAAAGAACACATTTTTATCTTGCAGTGGAACAAATAAATTTTATGTTTTAGCATAGATCGTTTACCAATTTCTGATGGTTCTGTGGTAAGAGTCCTATAAAAACTACTTGTATCTGAATTTAAAATGCAATACATGCCCTCTATATAAAACCTGAACAACAAACCATCAAGATAAATTTCCCACAAGTATGGAGATGCTATTTCTTTGCATTTTGTCTCAAATATTTTAATAAACATGTACATAATGAGAGCAGAAGCATACCACTTTGTATCACACGTTTACCCTGAAGAAAATCATTACATGATATATCAGCATTCAAGTGGATTAGAGAACATTTTATTTCTTTATTGTATGCATTTGATATTTTCCTTCATTTTTATTTTCTTATTTTTCTAAGGTGATATTTAATACATACAAAACATATATAGAGCATAGATGTAAATAAGAAGCATGGTTCTAAAACAAATGTCAGTAGACTTGCTATCTGGCTTAAAAATAAAACAATGCTGATTGGTTTCTAATTGAAATACTTCCAACTACTTAGTAGTATTCATACCTTTTACTCCTGCTGTGGATTTTCTTAACGTTTACCATATGCGAATCTATTCTTATGTAATATGTTGACTTATTTTGTATATACTTTTGGACTTCATATAAATGTAATCCTATGTTATATATTTTTCTTTAGCTGCTTGTTTTGAAAATATATTTGGGAGATTTGTCAATATTTGATGTGTAGTTACGGTTGGTCTATTCTAACAGTTATGCATTATCTCATTGTTAGAGTAGGTCAGATTTATTTGTACTTATTCCCTTGAGGAACGGGATATTTTCCTTATTTGTTAACAATGTTGTAAGCACTTTTCATTTGTCTCCTGGCACCCATAAATACATTTCTCTTGGGCAAATACTGACAATGAATCTGCAAAATTATCACATGTCCAAATTTACAAGTTTATTTTATAATGTAATAGTTGGTATAGTACCTGTATCATCTTACACTGCTGTTATCAATGCCTAAAGTTTCTGATACTTCACATTCTTGATAAACACAATAATTTTAGACTATATAGTTTCAGAAGACTGGAAGATATAAGAAGGCACCTCGAGCTAGCTTTAAATCTCATTTCTCACCTCTGAGGGCAAGCTTAATTTCGTATATTTGTTAGCTATTATCTTGTTTGTCTTGTGTGTTTTTCTCATATTCCCCTCTTTTCTTTTTTCTGTTGATTTTTGAGAAATTACTATATCATG
The DNA here is from genome assembly GCF_000622305.1 of Nannospalax galili. Lineage (NCBI taxonomy): Eukaryota > Metazoa > Chordata > Mammalia > Rodentia > Spalacidae > Nannospalax > Nannospalax galili. The sequence continues at coordinate 895,194 of NW_008350535.1, forward strand.
GATTATGAATATATAACCACTCATTATATATGCTGCAAGTGTTAGTTTGTGATTCATGTTATCACTTGAGAGTATATTCAAAACATAGAAGCCTGATATTTTAACCTAGTAATATGTGAATTTTTCTTTTCAATGTTTGTGTTGCTTGATGCTGTGACCTATCAAAGGTCAAAAGAACTCTTATTTACATTTATCTGAAAGGCAGATATAGCATCAAGAGCAAACATCATAAAGTCAGGGCATACTGTAGGTTTTAGTGGAACAACAAGGCAGTTGGTATGACTGTCAGGATCAGCCAACAGGGACATTAGATGATCAAACCAGACAGTACATGTGATCACAGTGGGAAAGTCTCTCAGGCCACTGCATAGATTCTTCTTTTGCCATAAATCCTATGGGAAGCCATAAGCGGTTGTGGACCAAGAGGAACGATGTGAACTGTTAGATGTTTTAAATGGATTATCCAGCTTTATTCAAGATTAGATTGCCCAAGTTCAGAACAGAAGCAGAGGACCATAGGAAAGTCTATAATAAAAGACTTTTATGAAAAAAACAAATGCATTAAAAAGATGCCATTCCTCAATGAACATTAGAGAAAATCTAAACTGTCTTACTTTTTATCTTTGCTGACTTCTTTCCCCAGCCAAAGAATAAACACTAAAACTGAAAACCAGGCCCAGGCAGCTCAGGCTTTTTACAGGGTTGTTCTAAAAAGTACATATAAGGAATACTTAATTTGTGGGGTTGGAGAGATGACCCAGTGGTTAAGAGCACTGGCTGCTCTTGCAGACGACCAGGGCTCCAGTCCCAGCATCACAGATGGCTAACAACCATCCATAACTCAAGTTCCAGGGGCTCTCATGCCCCCTTCTGAACTTCGTGCATATTGCATGACATGGGCACACTTACATACATGCAAGCAATTAATTCATACACATAAAATAAAAATAATAAATAAAATATTTTTTAGAAGAGTGCTTGCTACTCTTGTAGAAGCCCAGAGTTAGTATCCCAGCATCCACAGTGGGTAGCTCACAACTGCCTGTAACTCTAGCTCCTGGAGACTTGATGCTGTCTTCTGGCCTCCACGAGACCCCACACATATGTGCACATATACACACATAGACATACAGACATATATACAATAAATAAAAATAAAATTTAATAAGATCCAGAATACTTAATTTTGGTCTTGTAAGAACTTCAAAAGACAAATAATAATAATAATAATAATAATAATGCCTGTAACTCTAGCTCCTGGAGACTTGATGCTGTCTTCTGGCCTCCACGAGACCCCACACATATGTGCACATATACACACATAGACATACAGACATATATACAATAAATAAAAATAAAATTTAATAAGATCCAGAATACTTAATTTTGGTCTTGTAAGAACTTCAAAAGACAAATAATAATAATAATAATAATAATAACAACAACAACAATATAACCTCCTGTCTAGAACAAAAAGTTATTAGGAAATAGTAATGAGTAAAAATCACACTATAATACAACAGACTTCTGTACTCCAACAGAAGTTCTGAATTTCACTATGAATTCCAATCTTCTCTCCTAGTAAATGAAAATTCCTGCCAAGCTGTATCAAGGCTATCATCTGTTTCTTCAAAACTGAACAGCTATGATCACCCTGGTCCCCCTAAATTTGATGTTCTTTTTCCTATCTTTCTTGACAATTTTAATATCAATCTGGATGTGAATAGGAAACAGATGCTCATCTTCTCACTCCAGGGACAATATAAACATGAAGCTCAAAGATTCTTGGAAAAGTTAGGAGAAAAGATACCAGGAAGACATTGAGAGAAGATCCAAGGAAGTCTATCATATCCAGACATCTCATCTTTAAAGACCAGACTGTAGGCAGAAATCCAGAGTTCATGGGGATTTGGGAAGTCTGTCATCCCTTCCATCTTTTAGTGGGAGCTTTTGTAGTAGTCTACGTGGCCCAACCTGGCGCTGACAGTCCCCAAGCATAGTGAACATAAAAATCTCCTCTTCACCCCCTCCTGTTTGCTTCTCAAGTCCTTTTATTAGCAAATCAAACCTGGAACAGTGTGCATAGAAGGATTGGGTAGCACAATTTCTAGATGTAAATACTAGTGCAGCAATGGTGGTAGAGAGAACTATCCAGCACACTGTTCTTATTCCTTGCTTGGTCTTAGGTTCCTTCTCTAGTTTAGCTAAATTAAAGTGTGTATTTTATGGTCTGCTTATCAATACCAACTTCTGAAATCTTTTCACATTTGAATCTCCTATGCAGATACTCCTCTCATGAATCTCTTGCCTATATATCTCTCATTGACTTTGTGATGATATATTTTTGTGATTTGGGCCCTAGGTACTCATAGTCTTTGAAACATAATCTTTAGGACTCTGTGGTCTTTGAAACATAATCTTTAGGACTTTGCAGAGGCTTCATAGGCTTCTAAACTCCAGGAATATGGGAATGGGTCACACACATAATGTCATCTCCCCCTTAACAACCGTTTGTTCAATGCTCAGCACGTTTGGGTCTTAGTGGAGTGATTTAGCATCTTATCTCTTTTGTTGCTCAGTAAACAGGCAGAGTAATCTGTCATTTCTTTATCTTTGTGATTCATTCTATTAAAAGTTACTTTTATCTGTTATTTTGTTAGACTCAAATACAAATTATTAAGGCTGAGATAGATGCTCAATACTTCCTTTAAACAATAGCCCTTGGTGTATATAATTACCCCCTGCTTTTGTGTGTAACTCCTTTTGAAAGGGGTTAATTTGAAAGTGTTCATCAATCCTGTTTTCAAATTGTAAACTACAAAAATAATATTTAATCTGAAATTTAGAGAAATAAGCCTGAAAAGTCATAGTTTGATAGGATATTTTTGAGAGCAAATTTATTTCATTTCTACCCAGTACTTTGAACTGTTACCAACTTGGTATCTTTTAAAATTAAATTCTCAGCTTGCCAATTTTGGAGTCATGCAGATATGTGAGTTCAAATTGAAACTATTTGGGGAGGTGGATCATGGTTACAAACTTCTCAAAGAATATTTTTTTACCTCTATTCTGAACTAGGACCATGGGGAAAATCCATTTTATTGATTGTCATGCCAGAGATCTTTATTTCTTATTTCTAGTTCATATTTTCACTAAATATGTGGCACTTGAGTGAGAGTTTCAAAACTTGTTTTCCCCTGAATGAGCCCCTAGCTTTGTCTTCATCCCTCTTTCTACTGAGACTTAAGATGCAGGCATCTGAAAGTCTGACTGGGATGGATCCTCTTCCAAGGCCATAATCCTCGTCTAATTCAATCCTTCTTAGATTGTTGAATTTAGGTCTTCAATACTTGCCTAGATGTTGGCATGTGGCAGTCCTCAATTTTGAGCCTTCCCATTGGGCTTTCACAACATGGAAGCTGGCTTCATCAAGTGAATAACCTTAAGACAGAAGAAAAGGAGAGATAATGCAAATGAGATGGGTTTATATTATAATATCTCAGAAGTGACATCTAATTACTTGTATATATTTTATTCAGAAATTTACTAGGACTGGTCCAGTGTCATGAACAATGAGTTAGATAAAAGGATGCACAGCAGGATATACACATACATGCATACATATATCTAAAATGGTTTCAAATATGCTCTCATCTCTCATGTCTGTAATAGAAATATCCCTTACTTTTATATACTTCAGTACTGAAGCTTTTTACTCTAGCTTCATTATCACCTATAGACTAATTCTGCATTAGATTTTGACTTTTGTCTTGATTCATCAGAGGCTTCAGAACTCTAGGACCATGAAACTGGATCACACACATCATGCCATCCCATTATCTGCAACTACCAAAACCTGAACATCTTATCCAGTGTTAAGCATGTCTTTGACTTGTACTGGGTGAATTAGCACCTTATCTCTGTATTTGCTAAGTTAACAGGCAGAACAATCTGTCATTACATTTCTTTAATTTCAAAACTTTTTTAATTTATGCATATGAGTGCTTCAACTGCATATACGTTAGTATATCATGTGTGTGCAATGCCCATGGAGTCCAGAAATGGGTATCAGATCCTCTGTAACTAGAATTATGGACGGCTTTTATCTGTCATGTATGTGTTGGGAACAGAACCCAGATCTTTTGCAAAGCAGTCACTACTCTCAACTGCTGGGCCATTTCTCCCACTCCTGTCTTGTAAAGATCTTTATTACTAAGATACAGATCTTTGTGACTGACCATATTAAAAGTTGCTTTTACCAAGGTCATTTTGACAGACTCAAATATAAATAATTAAGGTTAAAATAAATTATCAGTAGTTTGTTTAAACAATGACCCTTGGTTTGTGTATTTATTTCATGTGTAATGACCTTCTTGAAAGGGACTAATTTGAAAATGTTCATCAATCCTGTTTGTGAGTTATGAAAATACATATTTGCAAATGTAGAGAGGTGAACCTGAAAAATCACAGGATTAGATGAGTTTTGAGACCCCAGTTAACAGAAAACACAGCAGTAATGAATGTAGATTCATAGAATTCATGGATTAGACTCTGAGAGGTCATATGTAGAATTAATTTTCTGGAATGTTACATTTAAGACTGTAATAGCTATTAACCCTTTTAAGTTGGAAGTATAATGACAAAATAACAACCACATCTGTTTTAATTACTTTAATAGAGTTTTATGTTTTCTAGTGATATTTCATTTGGACCTTATTTTTTGACCCCCTAGTAACAGTTTGAGTTGGGCAAACTAGTGGATTGTGCTGTGTGATTTTTTTCCCTCTTTTCTTTTTTTATTTAAAATTTAAAATTTATTTTTCAAATTTATGACAATTTTCAATATGACAAGTATATTTTTAGTTTGTTATTTTTTATTGTTTAATTTTTTTAATCATTATTTTTTAAATTTTTAATAACTACATGATTAGAAGAAGCATTTCACTACAGATTTAACATATTCAGTAACACATTCCAGAGCAAGAGTACATCTCTTTCACAAGTGGCTGCAAGTTTCTAGGTTCACAGTTGAGTTAATATAGTTATATAATACTGAACTCAGTATAAACCCTATAAGAAATAAAATTGAATGAGTGTTTTAACCTTTAAAAAATATCTCCATTTCATTTTAGAATATATTGTTCCTTGCAGACAGACTCATTGTTTTTGCTACTAACACCGAGAAGCTGGTGCTTGCATCTCTAATCTGTATGTATCTGATTATTACTAGTCATAATCGGTTACACTTGGATCCTTGGCACCTGTGTAAGTCTATAAAGTCATGTGCTCACCTCTACTAAGTAGCATGACATAAATTTCCATGCTTCCTCCTCAAATATAATACATTTAAAAAATTGTTATTTTTTTTTTGTGTGTGTATATATCACACAGAACATCCCAAACCATCTTATTCGACTATACACCCACTTCTCAGATGGCACCCTCCCATAGCCTCCCTCCCCCCACTTGAGGCCTTGTACTCTGATATCCCTGCTACTGTCTGCTGTGTTGTTGGCATCCCCAGCCATTCCCCACTGCTTGCCTTTCTGGTGAATCTAGTCAGCCTATCTAGAGGTCTTTGTTTTAGAAGGGTCAGCTGTTCCTCCTCTAGCAGTAATCAGTTGTCAGTATTCCTTTAGATAAGATTGGGGTCTGCTGTTCATTTTCCCAGTTCTATGCTGGGTTACTATCTGGGAGTCCCTTTGGCCACCCTGGCCAACAACTCTAAAGAAGGTATCTTCTGTTTGACATTGTTGCTTGTTATGTAGCCTTTAGCTATGCATATGACTCTTAAATTATAGTGACCCCTTTAATCTTTGCTGTGTGATTTTTACAATGAAAAATGTGAAGTCAATGAGGTTAAAAGATATTTGGAGATCACATACTGAGGAAAAGCTGGACAGATGACCTGTGTGATGTACCATGTCACTTTCTGGATCTATTTACCCCTGAGTTATAACAAGATAGGATCCCTTCATTCACTAGTTCATTCACTGGCTTGTTCATGCAATACATGCTTAGCATTTAACTCTATGGGTGGTGAATTGAGTGAAGAGAACTACCAGGATCTACAACTGCATGAAATTATTTTCTCATGTTGAAGACAGAAATTTAACAATGAAAATTTTCAATTATTTTAAGATTATGAACATGATTTGGTACTTTGTAACCATGCAGTTATTCATAATTTAGTTCAATGGGAGAGGCAATTATGAAAGGCTTCCATGAATCAGTTCCATTTAAACTGAATCATGACAAATGATTTAGAATTTGTCAAGATAAAAACAATCCAGGCACAAAGAACAGTATAAAAGTGTGCAATTGGAAAGGCATTTTCTTGGTTGGGAAACTAATATATCAGAATAACTGTGGCTAGAGATACATAGCTCAGAGGTACAGTACTTGCCTGGCGTGTATGAGGCCCTGAGTCCTCCTACACTCAGAAGTCACTAGAAAACACAAAGCAAAGTAATAACAACAAAAAAACCATACCAAGGCATCTGGATTAGAAGGAAGGAGAAAAAAGAAATATTAAACAAGGCAGGAGACTTTTCCAGATACCACATCCACCCAGAGCCCTGAGGGCAAGCTGAATATTTTGAAAGTAAATATCAATACAAAAATTTGAAGAGTTATAAAGTAGCAAGTAAAAAAAGCAAGATTATATTAAAGTATATTTATAAACAGTTCATTGTTTAATACAAGGTAAACATATACTATAGAATATTCATTTTCAACAAAATATCAAGTGCCTTCTATCAGCCAGATATGATCCTAATCTGCTTTAAATGAAGAATATTTTCAAATTGGCAGACCTGCTCAGCAAAGACTCCAAAGACAGAGCTCATAGTAATATCATCTGTGTATTTAATAAGTCCATTGGAATGAAATATTGGCATTACTTTCATCAAAACAGACAATAATATTCTTATGTGTTATTGATATATTTCCAGTCATTAAGATGTTATTATTATTATTATTATTATTCACTCTTATTTTCAATAGTGTTAAATTCTGAATAACTTTTCTTCTAGTTTGCTTTCTATTGCTGTGATAAACGCTCTGTCTAAAAGTAAGTAGGGGATGAAAGGGTTATTGCATCTTACACTTCTAAGTGATATTCCATCATGGAGGGAAGTCAGGCAGGCAGTCCAGGCAGTAACCTGGAGGCAGGAACTGAAGCAGAAGAAACACTGCTTACTGGCTTGCACAGCTACCTTCCTTATACAGCTCAAGCCCATCTGTCTAAAGATGGCATTGCTCACAGTGGGCTGGGTTTTCCTGCATCAATTAGCAATCAAGAAAATGCCCATAGATATGCCCACAGGCCAGTGTCATGGAGAAAATTCCTCAACTGAGGTTCCTTCTTCTCACAGACTTACTAGTTTGTGTCAGGTTAAGAGAAACTAACCAGCAGAACATTCTTCAAATTTGTATTTGATATTACAGCTAAACTGTCTATCATGGATGACTTTCAAAGATAATATGACAATATAGTCCATTATTGTTTCTTACAAAATAATGATAGTTTTAATCAATAATTTATCAAACACAATATTGAAACTGGATTGAAAAGCAGCTCCTAACACCATAGCAATAGTTCATTCTCAGTCTAAGACAAGACCGTCCCACATTTACACCTTTGTGCTATTCAATAAGCCTGAACTGTTTTCCTGTGAAAAATTACTAATCATGTCTCATAATTCAATTTAAATGAGGAACCAGGGGACTCTCTCATATCTGCCTCTTCATCTTACTAAATTAGAAAGAATTGTATGGTTACATACTATCAAATTGAGCATATAATTTAAAAATAATTGTAAAATTTCATTGTAATACTTCTATCTCCAATATGGTTATAGATTGTGCTCATTTTAAAGGATTTAAAAATAAAAATGACAATATCAGGGCAGTGTTATTCTTTTATGTATTTTTAAGATAACAAATGTACTTTTTTGGCTTCATTTCATACCATAGCAACATTTCTTAACTTCTTCCTTGTGTTCATTGCTTTCTATGTTTCTGCGGGCGCACGGGGATCTTGGAGTGCCAGCTACTGGCGTGGCGCCGGTCTCTCGCACGCTGCTGGGGCGGGTCCCTGCTGTGCAGGTCCCTGGCTCTCCAAGGCTACCGGGAGCTGGCGGCTCTCCCGGCCCCTGTCCGGCCGGGTTCCATTCCAAGCTGCCGGAGCTCCCTCTGTGTACGGGATCCGTGGGCCACCGGATCACAAGGGGAGGTGCAAGAATGGTGAAAGCAAGATCTGCGGAGTGGTTGTTTACGAAGGGACAGCCCCCTCCGGGGAGACTGAATCGTAGGCAGTAAGACACAGGATACAGCTCAGTCAGACTCAGTGATACAGCTCGTGATACAGCTCCGATTTATTAGGGGGAAACCAGGATATTTATAGTGTGGAGGCAGTAGCAAAAGCCTTAGTTGATAGGTGCTTTGTAGGATGCCCCATTTACATGTGGTGGTGGGCTTCTGTCAGGCTGTCAGACATTGCCTGATTATCACACAGGAAAAACCTGGCAGTTTCTTTGCCAGAGGTCATGTATCTGTGACGGCCACTTCAAAGGTGAGTCAGGAAGGAGAGCAGAAGGCGCCCCCCTGAGAAGAGGAGTCTCTCCATTTGCGCCGAGCTGGCTTGCGCCTATCCGGACATGGAGAGACTACAAACCAAAACAGCAGGGGTCCCCAACATGTTTCCCTAAGTAACTGGGCATCATCTGCCTCAACGTTCTCTGGCTCTAAGTGTCTTTTAATCTTTCAGGGTCTCTTTGGCATGTGTCGCCCACTAACACCCCCACCACACACACATGTCACATGCACATCTGACTCCCACAGAACCATTTTGCAAAAGTCTTTCTTTTACTAAAAGCTTTCCAAAATTCTTTTTTAAAAATGAGCCCTGGAGAACACCTGCCATTCTCATTCCTTCTTCCCAGTCCTTCCATTTCTCCACTAATTTTAGCTTCTCTGCTGCAGGAAGGGGAGGTGAATCTTCATGCTTTTGTCCTTAGCAGCACTAGATCTCTGTGATCTCCGTGAAGGAGCAGCATTTGTCTCATTCTGGAATTCATCTCACTCATAATGAATACACACTCACTCATAACGAACACACAGACTTTCATAATGAATACACACTCTTTCTGGCGTTGTATTAGGCAATAAGTTTTGTCATTCTGACAAAATTCACTCTCAGAATCTGAAGTAGATGGAGGGAAGGCAGGGAGGGGGAAACTCTGCTAGTCACAATCTCTAATGTGTTACCCACTACTAGAGTTAAAAGCCATCTGACTCCACACCTTGATGCTTCAGTTATAAGTGAAGGATTCCTTACATTTTGTCCTTTCATTAGACATCTCTTTCTGTTGCCAAAGGTCAAGCCATACATCTCAGGCTTCAATATTTCTGAGCACACTTTTGACTATATGTCCCTGCTTTATATTTCTGATGAGTGTTGGCATACCCAGTACCAAAAACTTGACCCTAGTCCAGTGGTGGTCACTGTTTGTGCGTGCTAGGTCTCCCAATGTGCCCACTTGCTATTTCCAAATCAGGCCACAATTCTGATAGAGAGTCTTCTGCATACAATTTTCTAGGCACACAAAAATTAAGTCACAACTTAAGGTTGCATGAAATTATAGATATAAAGAATTGAACAAAATATATCCTGAATATAATAGAAACCATGTAATCTATGTCATCAATCTTTTTAATCAGAACTTTGTATTATTAGTATATATGTACCCTCTTTATGGGCATGTTTATGCATGTTTGTCTCCCCTATGCCTTTAGAGCTACTGGGAACGAGGAGCTTTTTCAATTGCTGAAATACTTGATAGGTGCTCTTAGGTCCTATGTAACTGTTACCTACTTAAGTTCTGTAGCCTCAATAAAGTTAATGTTTCTATGGTTAAACAGACATAAATATCTACTCTGATAAATCACTAGAGTGTGAGTGAAAATTATCAACTTGGTTTTGCTGACTTCAGCTGCTTGTCATGTTTGGTTGGTCAGGAGAAACGTCTAATGTAAATCCCTGGAACACCTGTGGTAATTAAACACATGAAGTGGAAACTTTCCTGGAAAAAAGTGTGTCAACTATATATAGAGAGGAAAGGGTTAATGGGCTAACTTCCGATGTGTTTAAATGAAGAATGATTTACAAATTTCAGAGAATTTAAGTAATATCAAAGGATTTATGATTAGCAGATTTGCCTAATAGTCTCTTACTTTCTCTAACACTGTCTCAAAACAAAGCAATTCATTAAATTCAACAATATCAATATTCTGAAGGTTTAAAAGGTTAAAAATACCTGGAATTTTGGGAGCAGTAGTGGCACTGGAGAGTGATATTAATACTGATGTGCTGGTAAATGTAAAAATATATTCTAAAGGACAAAAAATAGTGATATGTCTGTTTATAGACCCTATGAACTCATAGAGACAGAATATTTGAGGACTGATAAGAAAAGAGAAGACAAAACGTTGTCTTGTAATTGTTTAATGTCTAGAAGCAATGACTTCACCTACACCTTTCTTGCTTTTCATTACTGCTTATACATTAAAATCAACTGCAGATACTGTGGCTACTCAATTCCTGCTCAAAACTGGGCTCCTCAGCATTTCATCATAGAAAAGAGACAGGCTTGTGAGGCCTCATCCCTTCCTGAAGGATGATTGACAGTTAGTTGGGGATTGGGGAAAGGGTGTCACTTCAGTGGCATAGCTGCTGCTTAGTTGCCCATCTCCAGTAAATGCCCCCCTCAATGTGCATGAGGGCAACCATAATTAAACTCAGTGGGTCACACACAAAAACAGACATAATAGTATGAGGGGGGATTGTTGGGAAGAAGAAGGGCTTCGGGGGAGGAGTGGTGATCAAAGACGGTAATTGGAAGTGAAAAGAACTAAATTTCATTATGTATATGTATGAAGTTGTCAAAGAATTAAAAAATAAAATTAAAGATTAAAAAGTGTAAAATACAGATATTAAAATTTTTTCAAGGTGCAACCCTGGTCCATACTAAATGATCACAGGGGGTGGCCTTCTACTAAACAGATTTGAGAATCAGAATATTCTCTGTGGCAGTGAATTGTATCAGGGATAGTTGTGGTATATGAAAATCATGAAATAGCAACTGAAAAGGTGTAACTCATCTTCAAAGAGCTGAACATCTTAAAACTGGTGTCTAATTTTGAGTAAAAATGATGATTTACTGCTTATTGCTTAAATCTTTTACTAGAAAATACCTACTTTCACCTTTAACCATTATAATTGTGTTGCTTATCTTACAGAGAATGCTTAAAAGATTTTTTTCTGTTTTTTTATAAAAAGAGTTAACCAATTGACATAAATAGTGGATAGATATTTAGTACCAGAACATTTGATATTATAAGGTAATTCTTGTTGATTAATAAAATGCTGAACTCTTGAGTTCTAAATGTATTTGCATGTATTATGAAATACCAATATTTTTCTTCATTAATAAAACTATTAGACACTAAAGACAATTTCCTAAATAATAAAACTGGAATTATTAAAATTTGACCAATAGGAAGGATGAAAATATGTTCAAGTCCTCTAATGCATATGAATAATCAGAGGGATACACTTTATTTTTGATGCTCAAAATGAAAATTGATTATAGAATATCTGCAAAAATGAACAAAAGCTAAGCCCTGAATTATGTTTATTTAGACACTAAAGACAATTTCCTAAATAATAAAACTGGAATTATTAAAATTTGACCAATAGGAAGGATGAAAATATGTTCAAGTCCTCTAATGCATATGAATAATCAGAGGGATACACTTTATTTTTGATGCTCAAAATGAAAATTGATTATAGAATATCTGCAAAAATGAACAAAAGCTAAGCCCTGAATTATGTTTATTTGATATTTTATTTCATTATATACGGCAGATACTCATTTTAACAATTTCATTCAGAGGAAAGAACTCCAAGATGAGATAGTAGGATAAACTACCATTCCCAGAACTGAGTGCTAGTCAGCTTTCCATCACTGTGGCAAAAGTATATAAGAAAACCAAATTACAGTATGCTTGGCAATGCATACCTTTAATCCCAGCACTTTGGAGGCAGAGGCAGTGAGGCCAGCCTGGTCTACATAGTGAGTTCCAGGCCAGCTGGGGCTACAGGGAGACCCTCTCTCAAATAAATAAATAAATAAATAAATAAATAAATAAATAATAAATGAATGAATGAATGAATGAATAAATAAATAAATAAGGAAAGAAAGAAAGAAAGAGAAAAAGAAAGAAAGAAAAACAAATTTAAGGATGGAAGAGTTATTTCGGCTGATGGTTTCAAGATATTTTTGTTCATAGATATTTAGTTTCAATGCTTTGGGCCTGTAGTGAGGCAGGACATCATAGCAGACAGCAAGTAGTAAAGCAAAGTATGAGAGAGAGAGAGAGAGAGAGAGAGAGAGAGAGAGAGAGAGAGAACTAGGTCTATTTTGCATTAAAATGTGTTACATCTCAATATACCATATACTATAGCCACCTACAAATGTATTTTTAAATATATTCCTGTATACATTATTGGCTAGCATCCACATATGAGGAGAGCATGTCTTTTTGTTTTCTTTCTGAAATATGTTTAATATTATGCATTCTAGGACTATCAAATTTCCTGCAAAATGAATAATATTTCATTTCCTATATCAGATTTTCATGTACCAGATTTTCATTATCAATTCATGTATTGACGAACATCTGGATTGGTTTAATTTCCTTGCTATGGTGAATAGAGCAGTAGTAGACATAGGGGAGATTTCTGGGTATACTCTGGGAGTGAAATAGTTTGGTCATATGGGGAAGTTCTACTTTAAATAATTTGAGGAAACGCTACACAGATTAACATCGTGGCTGTACTAATTTGCATTCCCACCAGTACTGAATAGGCCTTCCTCTTTCTCCACATCATCATCAACATTTGTTGTCAAAGTACCTTTTTTATTGAACTTTTACAAATTGCATACAAAAATATTTTGATCACATTTAGATGCCCTCCTCTATTTGTGTCCCCTTACTACCCCTGCCCAATTTCATTTTCTGAAAAAATAATATATATATATATAAAGACATACAGAGAACAGAGTTAAACCTGTGTCTCCAAATGTCCTTTGATAAGAGTCTATTCACAGAAGTCTGGTTAATCTGCCGAATCTCATGCTTAAATGTGGCAAACTCTCCCTCTGCCCCTCCCAGCAGTCATTGGTCACCAATAATTCCTCAGGTAGGGTTGGAATTTCTTACCCACTTTCCCATGTTTATGCTGGGATCTTGTCTGGCTTGAGCTTGCATGGGATTTGTGCATGCTGTCACTATTGCTGTAAGTTCATATGAGTAACTACCTAGCTGTCTGAAAATGTTGTTTCCTTGTAGTCATCAATCATCTCTGACTCTTCTAATATTTCTGCCCTCTCTTCTGAAATGATCCCTGAGTCTTGTGATGAAAAAATTTGATTATAAGCATCCTATTATAGGCTAAACATTCAAAAAACTTTTATTCTTTGTATGTCGTCCAGTTGTGGATCTCTGTGTTAATCGCTATCTGCTGCATTAGGAAGCTTTCCTGGTGAGAGTTGAGAGTTGCATTAATCTATGGGTATAATAATAAGTAATTAGGAGTCAATTTTAAAATACTAACCCTAGCCAAGGAACTGTTGGCAAATGATTACTGTGGGGCGAGGGAAAATAGATCTTTAAGGGAATGACTCTAGATAGGCTGACTAGACTCCAGTGGATGAACTTGCACTGAGGGACATCTGAATACAAATTCTTGATTGGATAGGACTTAACATATATGATGTAATATCTGAAATCTGGTTCGGGGGGTATGGGCAGTGGGGAGGCGGTCAGGGGTTTAATTTGACAAAGATGTACTATATGAAACGTGCAAAAACTCAATAAAAATAAAAAGCAGAAACAAAAAAAGATATCCATATGAAAATATTAAAATAAATTTTCTACTAAAAACATCTATCTATTTAGAAGAATCATAGTATTAGGCTCTCCCCTATGGCCTGTGATCTATCTAGCCACAGGTTCCTAGGCCTGGTGTCAGGTATGGGCTCAACTTGTGAAGTGGACCTTAAACCCAATTAAAAGTAGTTGATTGCTCCCCCTATTGAAGCAGTGGGAGTATCTTGTTAGGACAGTTGTTATAGCTCACTGGATTCACAGCTGGGTAAGACTGATGTTTACTTTTCTCTTTAGGTGGCATGCATTCCAGCACCGGGAAAGTTAGCCAGTAGAGATGAAACTTTGAAGTCAATACCAAGCTCGGCTATAATAATGTATTTGTTCTGATCAAGTCTGAAGTCAAAACCAATCCTAATGCCCGAAAAGGGACTCAGGGTCACGCCAACTGGTAATCTTGGCAGCTGCCTTGAGGAGGTAAATGGTGGGAAGAAAGAAAGAAAGCCATGAAGCCATGCAGGTTTAGAGCCGGCGTGGGAGGTCAGACACGTGGCTGGGAGAAGGAAGCTTTAGAGAGGAAGTAAAGGACTACAAGATTATAAGTGCTAGGTTTCCATGTGGCTTTTTCTAAAGGTCTTTAGTGTTAGTTTTTGCTCCCTATTTTCCCTCCACTGCCCTCCCCTCACTTTCCCCACCCCTTTAACCCTTCCTGCTCTATTCTGCCGTCCCCGCCATATACTGCATTCTAACTCCCTTCCCATGAAGCCAACCCCTCCCATGGCCATTTATTAGTTCCCTGACCTTTCTGGATTTTCCAATTGATACATTCATATCTAAGATTTCAAAGCTAGAATCCTGTTATGAAGAAGAACATGTGAAGCTTGTCTTTGTGGGTCTGGGTTCCCTCACTCAGGAAGACTGTTTCCAGTTCCATCCGTTTACCTATGAACTTCATAATTTTGTTTCTATTAACAGTTGAATAATATTACATTGTGTAAATATATAATAATCATTCAGACTGGGGTTAAGTGATATTTTAAAATAGTTTCAACTTGCACTTTCTGACCACTAAGGATTTTGAACAATTTTAAAAATAATTATTTCCATTTAATTACTTTTTCTGAACACTATTCAGTTTATATTTTGGATGGTAATTTTTGTAGTTCTTTGTAAATTCTGGTTATTAGCCCTTTGGTTTACACCTGGTAAAGATTTTCTTCTGTTTTATGGGCTTATTTATGTGCTTGCTTGATAGTTTCTTTGCTGTGCACACATTTAATTTTTTTAATTTCATGTAGTCTGATGTGTTGATAACTGAAATGAGTTCCTATGTTCTTGATGTTCTGTTTAGAAAAATTTTTCCTTCTCCATGTCCTGGAGAATAATCCTATGTTTCCATAGTTTTTCCATATCCTTCCTATTGTGAAAAGGACAGCAATGAACAAGAATGAACAATTATCTCTGCAATAGGATATGGATATTTTGGTGTATATGCCTTAGAATGGTATGGCTGAGTCATGGTGGATTGATTTTGAAGAATCCCCATACTGATCACTGATTTCCATAGTGGCTGAACCAGTTTCTAGCCTACAATGTCAGCAGCATAAGCATTCCCCTTTCCCCACATCCTCATCAGCACTTTTTTTTTCTTATCATTCATAAAGTGGTCTTAATTTGCATTTCTCTCTTTACTAAATATGTTATTTCTCACTCATTTGTGTTTCCTCTTGCCCCTTTCTTTACTTGCGTTGTTTTGATGTCTTTTGTTAGCTCTTTGAGAATTTCATTCACTTTTGACCATATTTATATACCACTTCCAACCCCTCCAAGGTTCACCCACACTTCCCTACCCACTGAACTTTGTGTCCTCTTTTTAAATTTTAACTCATCAATTCTTATTTGTGTGGCCCATATACTTGGGCGTGTGGCATGTTGGACATGCCAGGGGCCACACTCTTGAGGAACTAATTGTCAATAGTTCCTCAGAACTGAACTCTTATTTGGTAACCTGTGTTTTCTAGTAGGAGCATTGTCACCCTGTTACATGGTAACTCCATTTAAACTCTTATATATTGGGTATATATTTTAGGAAGTGTCTACAGTAGGAGGTTCTCATATGACCTTTTCAAAAGGCCTTTTGGCTTTAGTTATACCTCTCTGTACTCACTTCCCAACCATCCCCTCCCATGACTCTTGCCACTCAACTATTCCTGTTCCATTATTCCCCTTTACACACTTATATTATTGCATTTTATTTTCTCCCCCTTGAAAGACTACCCTTACATGGCCCCTTACTAATTTCTTGATGTCTTAAGTTTCAAGGCTAATATCCACATGAATTGTTTGTCTTTCTTGCTCTGGGTTACTTCACTCTGAATGATTATTTCCAGTTTTATACATTTGCCTGCGAAGTTCATAATTTCATTTTTCCTAACAGCTGAATAATATTATGTTGTGTAAATGTGCCACATTTTCATTATCCTTTCATCAGTGGATGGACATTTAGGCTGTTTCCATTTCTGGACTATTGGGAATAGAACCCTTGTAAACATAGATAAGTTGTTATCTCTTTGATAGGATACAGAGTCCTTTGGTTATATATTCAAAAGTGGTATGGCTGGATCATGGTAATCTGTTTCTAGCTTTTTGAGGATCTTCTATACTTATTCCTATAGTGGCTATACCAATTTGCCCTCCCTCCAGTACTGAAGAAGTCTTCCCCTTTTCTCCTACATGCCTACCAGCATTTGTTGTCATTAATATTTTCTTAGCCATTCTGGATGGGAGTATGGTAAAATATCAAAGTACCATTAATTTGTGTTTCCCTGGTTGCTAAGGATGTGAAATATTTTTGTTGATAAAAACATTTATCAGTCATTTTTATTTCTTCTTTTGAGAACTTTTTTCAGTAACATGCCCTATTGTAAATGAATTATATTCTTGATGTTTAGTTTTTTTGAGTTCTGTGTCTATTTGAGATACTAATCCTCTGTAATATGTATAGATGGTAAAGATGTTTTTCCTATCCTGTATGCTGAGTTTTCACTGTAATGATGGAGTCCTTTGCTGTTTAGATGTGTTTTTAGTTTCATGGGGTCTCATTTATTAATTGCTAGACTTAATTCTTCTGCCTTTGGGGTTCTATTCAGAAAGTCCTTTCCCGTGACAATAAGTTGAAATTATTTCCTGCTGTCTCCTATATCAGATTCAGGGTATCGGGCTTCATACTGAGGTCCTTGATGCATTTGAGTTGCTTTGTACATTGTGAGAGGTAAGGATCTAGTTTCATTCTTCTACATGTAGCTATCCAGTTTGTCAAACTCCATTTGTTGAAGATATCTTTTTTCCAGTATTTTTTAAATCATTATTTATTTTCATGTATGTGCTGGCCTTATACTTACAATCCTACCAGGCTCTAAACTTGGTAATATGTCAAATTAGTTGATTCCCTTTGTTGCTGCTGCTATTTCCCAATGACTGTGGTTTTTCAGGAGTGACTCACCAAGCTAAGGCTGGAGTTTGAGTCACAGCTGTGGGGAGCAAGGGCTCAGGATGAGCCTGTGCAGGGAAGAAGTAGCTTCCAGGGCTTCCTGGATTGTCTGCATTTGACTTCTGGTTCCTTGTGTTGCCTCCTTTCCCCTGGATGACATCTGGTGGTTTCATTTTCTTTCTCTTTTCAAAAATATATTGGGAGTCAGTTTAATTCAATTACTATATAGAAGAGGGAAAATAAACGCCATCATGTTATAGTGTATGAAAATCACAAAAAAATCAATTTAAAAGGGCAAAAATTGATTGATTCAAGAATATCATACACTCTATTCGATCAATTTTAGACACCTCCACCCCTACCTTAATACCCCCTGGACTTCAAGTCTTCTGTTTCTCTTTTTAAAGGCCTATCAAGTTTAATTTGTGTGTCCAAAATGCTCTTGGGTGTGGGTCCATCCCTTGGAGTCTGATCAGGCTTCCAGGTTACACACCAGTAAGGAAAACTGACTAGCTCAGCAGCTATCAATCACCAGTAGATCCTTCGTTAGGGCTGGGACCTCTTGCCTACCTCCCACTTCCATGCTGGATTTTTCTTTGCCTTGGATTTGCAGAGGTCTTGTGCATGCTGTCATAAACTCTGTGGGTTCATATTTGCAACTATCCCCTAGTGTCCAGACAATATAGTTTCCTTGTATTCATCCACCACCTCTCGTTTTTACAATATTTTGCCCTGTCTTATCAATGATCCCTGAGCCATGGGAGGAAAGAATGTATATGGTGACCCATTTAGGACTGACCATTGCAATTTCATATTCTTTGCAAGTTGACCAGTTGTGTGTTTCTTTGTTAATCACCATCTGCTGCAAGAAGAATCTTCTCTGGTGAGAGTTGAGAGATGCACTAATCTGTAGTTGTAAAAATAAGCCGTTAAGAGTCAGATTAATACTATGAATATTTAGCAGAATAATAGTAGTAGTCTCTCACCAATGGCCTGTGACCTGTCTAGTCTCAGGTTCTTGGCCCTAATAACAGTGTCAGGTGTGGACTCCATCTTGTGAAACCAGTCTTAAATCCAATCAGAAGGCAGTGGTTATTTCCATAATTCCATGCCACTTTTGTACCAGTGGGTTCATTTGGCCAAGCCAGTTGTTATTGCGTTCACAGCTGGGTAAGGAAGATGATTACGTTCCCTTCCAGTAGTATTCTTAGTAACTTCTAGTACTATTTAAAGCTAGCTAGTAGGGACAAAGCATCAAGGTCAGTACCAGCATGCTTTCTCCATGTTCTACGACTCAAGCACGTGGGTTCTTCAGGAATAGGGTCTGACTGTTAAGTTCTGGAGATAACCAAGTTCAATGTCAGTACTCAATGTTGTTTGAGGGCCTATGGGACTCCCATTGTCAACCAGTCCAAAAAATGGAGTCCTTTCCTGACCTTGAGCTTTTCATTTGTTAGCAGGTGGTGTTTCGTAGAGCCGCTGAGCCCCTGTTATAGGGTAACTGGTTTTTTAACTCTTTTATATTGTATGTGTGTATACCGAAGGGAACTTCAACAGGTTTCCATAGGCTTTTAGTGTAACTTTGTCCCTCCTCTTACTCCCTAATTCTGTCTTTCTTTTCTGAGAATATACATTTCTATACATTTTCAAAAATTTCTGTAATTATATACCGTATATCTGTGCATATGTGCATTCCATTTTTCCATGGACTTGGTGCAGAAGGCAAAGAATTCAGCAGTATTTTGTTTCTTTATAAGCCAAGTCCTCAGAAAGAGTCAAAATACCTGTGAGTTACTTCATATTAGTTACATAGTAAACTCATATAATATTACTTAAGTTACAGAGACTAATCATTTAAGATTTTTATTTTGACTACAGGTCAATTTTTTAGAAGAAATTCTAATACATTTCAAGTTTAAGAATCCTGTTACTTTTTCAAATATCTGAGAATTTTTCTCCTCTAGAACTTTATCTTGTGATGGTTTATCTAAAATGGGAATTATTGATTTCTTAATCAAATAAAATTTAAAATATACCCTTTCACATAAATTTATTTAATCATTTTTATATTTAATTCCTTAGTTGCCATTAAAAGCGAGTTTTCTATTCACTATTTTTGTGAGTTTTGAAATGCATCCTATTTTTTTTGATTGATTCTTTCTCCCTGGGGTCTTCCTTGTTAGTATGCAGCTATACTATGCCATGTCATAGTTCTCATGGAGAATTATGCTGGGTTGGTTGGCAAGGCAATGCAGAAGATTCCGTCTAAACTATGAATTGACTTTTTCAAACGTAGTGTGAGTTATAAAAAATGCACAGTAAAAAGCTTTGTTTTATTGAGATGACAATGCACTCTACACATTACACTTCTGATCTCAGGACAACAATTTCAAATAGTAAAATGATCATTGTTTCTGTATGAATTTCCCTTGGCCTCAGGCTAAAAATTGATATCTGTGAAGATGTGTGAGATTAGGCTAGAAGTGCCAAGAGAAAAAGATGCCAGGACAAACAGTGTATCTCATTACACACAAGAGGCCGTAAGTGCTCTCATCCTTATGGCTTATACTGTATATTTTTCTTTTATTTATCTCCACATAAAATAGAGGTAAAAGGCTGTGTTTGGATTTAGTAAATAAAATTAAATGCTTTGTCTGAGTAGTGTTATGCTTCAGAAGGATACAAATGATAGCTTTCTATTCAAATGGACAAAAGGAAATTCAATAAATTTTGCTATGAAAATATATTTCCAAATCAATTCAGAGAAAAGAAGATACTGAATTTTGTGAAGTGACTAGCAAATCTGTCACTGTATATATGAGAGCATTAGGCCAGTGGATTTGTTCTGAAGCTATATCCTTCAGTCATTGTTGATGATCTATTAGATCAACAGCAAAGGATGTTATTAAATTCTTTTCAATACTCCTAAAAAGTAATAGCAAAAACAATAAACATGTTCAATTCAAAAAGAAGAAGTAAAAGCACAGATTCACATATTTCTTGTTGGTGGTTGGGGCTTTGAGCCTTCCTCTTCATTTCTCTCACATCATATTTTCCTCTTCTCCTTATTCTAGTTGAATTTACAATAATACTTCATCTCCTATTTTCTAGATTAGACTAATGTTTTAAAACTAAGATTTCATTGGTTAAACAAATATTACTATCATGTATTAGGTAATTTAAAGGACACTAAAATTTATCAGTTTCATAGCATTTATGATCAATTATTCAGTTTATTTAATTAACCTCAGATGACCATTGGATGAGAATAAGTTTTCAAAATAAAATTAAAATTGCAGAATCATTAATTAGTAGGATACATGTGGTGTTTACTTTATTAATTAAGGAACCTTGAAGGGAAAAATTAAGTGAGTTGGAATTTTCTTCTATATTTCTCAGTTTGCCCAACAAAATCAATAGAGTATTGAAATTATTTGCTATATGTTATTCAATTTTGAGTTTATCTCTTTATATTTCAGGCATTTTGTTTCTATTAGAAACTTCTATAATTCAATAACAAGTGATAGCAAATGGTAAATGTAAAGTAAGAAGCAATGGTTCATTTAACTGAATTCTCTTAAAATGGCTGCCTTAGTCTGTGGAGATGGCTTGGTGGGTGAAAGTCCTTGCCACCGTGATATGCATGCACCTGCATTCACACACAGGGATGTATACACAAGCATTCATCATACACACATATGAGCACGCAGAGAGTTGCCTTCTGTTTTCATAGATTCTTGACTCCCCTCTCTGGTTAAAATGCTTTATTCTCTCCGCTGATACTCTGAAATGACTTTAACTATAGATATGACTGAACTCAACTATGTGTTGGTTTTGATCTCTCTTTGGAACTACAAACTTGGTACAAAGGACTATGATTTAAATTTTATACCTTTTCTTCTAATTTACCATGGCACAAAATGAAATACTTGTCTTTCCTGAATTTCCACTAAGTGACTTTCAACAGATTCTTTCAGTTACTCTAATTTCACTCTTGATCATGAGGCAGAATGAGATAAACCCAAGTAATAGACTTACAACTGTGTGTGGCCAATTCTTCCCCTCCCCCAACCTCGTTTCTTCATTTTCTTTTCCTTTTCTCTTTCTCTCTCCCTTCCTTCCTTCCTTCCTTCCTTCCTTCCTTCCTTCCTTCCTTCCTTCCTTCCTTCCTTCCTTCCATCCTTCCTTTCTCCCTCCCTCCCTCCCTCCCTTTCTTCCTTCCTTGTTTTATATTTACTTTGTGTTTTGGTCACTAGAAGACATATTTGTTCACCAAATAATTTTTCAGTTTGCCTCTTACCTTCCTGCATTAAGTAAATAAACTACCATCCTCTTCCTTGCTGGATCATTTCACAGCTGGTGTTTACCATTCTTCCTGACCCCTGGCTCTTTGTATCTTAATTGTTATGCATTGTTTGGGGAAAAGAACTTCTTAAAATATAGGACTATTTGCCCTATCTCTATGAATAAGTTTCTGGGTATTTCCAAATACCTGGGAAATGATGTGCAGCTTACTGTTTTTAGATTAAGGATCCTCAGAATAAGTCTTCCTAGGCATGGGTTTCTCCCTTTACTGCTATTTTCTTTGCAAACCTTTCTAACCTATCATACTGAGCTGCTTCGATTGCACATAACAACCATTTTTTTTATTTCTCAGAGACTTTGATTATGTTCCTCTTTGCCTGGGGGCCATAGAAAGTTTTCTACCACATCACCATACTCAAACCTCTACTTTAAAACTAAGAGCCTTCATTTCTATGCGTGACTTCAAGTAGTGAAACATTTTCTTCTCTTAACTCCTACCTTACCTATATATCTCACTACTTCTTTTTCATGTAGCTTCCAATAGGATTCAAGAAAATGTATGAGGGTATAATTAATAAGTCAGATACATTGGAATAGCAACAGCCCTTGTTGTTGTAGATTTTGTGCAAAATGAGAATAGTCCAGCACTTGCTACTAACAGCTTTTAAAAAGTCATGAGAGTTTTCGATACATTTATTTTTATGGTATATATTTTTATTTTCTGCAGTGATGGGAATGGGACCTAGGGCATCAGCAAACTCTGCCACGGAGCTGCATGCCTAGTCATCAAGTCAAGTGTTTTAGAAGCATTATTTTAGTTTCTTCTGCAAAGATACATATTAAGATGAATATATATCAGAAGAACAGTGGTATGTTTCCTTTAATAAAACACATCATAGGAAAGGAAATATTTTAAATATTGATATTTGATTCAAGGGCATTATTTGTTCCTGAGTAAATATCTACTGGAAATGGAGTCTTCCTAGTTTAGAACCATGTGTACAGCTATATCTCAATATTTAAATTCTTAACTTTGATAAAATATTCTCCACATTAATAATATTCATATATTTATTTTTATCTATGTGTATGAATGTATTGCCTGAATGTGTGTAAGTGCACCCATGTCATGCAATGCCGAGGAGGTCAGAAGACGGTGTCAGATTCCCCGGAACTGGAGTTACAGACGGTTCTTAGCTGCCATATGGATGCTGGGAATCAAATCTGGGTCCTCTGTAAGAGCAGTCAGTGCTCTTAACCACTGAGCCATCTCTCCAGCCCCTATTCTTCACATTTTAAACCAAAGTATATGTCATTTTTTAAAGAGATAATACATTGGTCAGAATTAAGTATTCTGTAGGCATTTTTGTTAAGATACAGATATAAGGGGCTGGAGAGATAGCCCAGTGGTTAAGAGCACTAGTTACTCTTGCAAAAGACCAGTGTTCTAGTCCCAGTACCCATATGATGACTGAAAATCCAACCATAACTCCAGTTCCAGAGGAATCCAATTACCCCTTCTGACTTTCATGGGCATTGCATGACACAGATGCCCTTACATACATACAGGTAATATACTCACATACCTAAAATAAAAATAATAAGTAAAATACTTTAAAATTATGCAGATATAGAAAAGATAATTTTGACCAATATACTTAGCACATATTGTCCAATAAATAAATGTATTAATATTTGAGAATATTTTTAAAAACACATAATTCAAATAATATTCTGCCCCTTTAAATGGATCAGTTCTATCAATCCTCCAAATGTATGTGTGTGTGTGTGTGTGTGTGTGTGTGTGTGTGTGTGTGTTTCTACAATTCAAGCTTCTTTAGGAACTTTACTTCACAAACTTTGTTTCTGTTGTGTAACTAAACATTGCATACCCATGTATTTTAAATTCCCAAGTTACCTATAATTAGCACCCCCATGAGATTCTTAAAAATAAATGACTCCTAGCTGGTGTGGTGGTGCATGCCTTTAATCCCAGCACTCGGGAGGCAGAGGCAGGTGGATCTCTGTGAGTTCAAGGCCAGCCTGGTCTACATAGTGAGTTCCAGTACAGCTGGGGCAGGGAGACCCTGTCAATAGATAGATAGATAGATAGATAGATAGATAGATAGAGAACCTATCTCAAAAAGACCAAAAGATGATTGATAGATAGATTAGATAGATAGATAGATAGATAGATAGATAGAAGATAGATGATTGATAGATAGATTAGATAGATAGATAGATAGATAGATAGATAGATAGATAGATAGATAGATAGATATAGATGATAGATGATGATGATAGATAGATGATAGATTAATAGATAGATGATGATTAGATGATAGATAGATAGATAGATAGATAGATAGATAGATAGTCATCGTTGAACGTTTCCATTTGAATTTCCACTTGATTTTAAGGTATTTTTCATAACAGTATAGCTTATACTGACTAAAGTTTACATAAGTTTCCTTAACATTTAATTTTTTGTTTATATTATGTGCATGATTGTTTTACTTGCATGCATGTAAGTAGACACGTGTGTGCAATGCTTTTGGAGGTCAGAAGAGGGTGTTTGATTCCCTGAAACTGGAGTTACAGATGGTTGTTAGCTGCCATGTGAGGCTGGGAACAGAACCCAGGTCCCCTGAAAAAGCAGCCAGTGCTCTTTACCAGTGAGTCATCTCTGCAGCCCCAATATAGCTTCTTAAAATATTTTATAAATTGGAGAAACAGAGAAAAAGCTTGCTAGTAGCACTCAGTTGTAATATCAGTAGCTTCATTTCCTTACTTATTACCATTTACAGCCATTCTGTGTTAGTCAGCTTTCCATTGCTGTGACAAAATATCCAAGAAAATCAACTTTCCAGAGGAAAGATTTAATGTCTCACTGATTCAAATTTTAGCCCAGGTTCACTTGGCTCTATTGTGTCTGAGTCACAATAAGACAAAATACTATGGCTGGAAGTGTGTCATGGAGCAAAGCTGCTCATATTCTGCATAGGGAGAAGTTAGAGGGAGAGGGAGTGAAACAGGGACAGAAAGAAAAAAACCAGAGGAGGAGGAGGAGGAGGAGGAAGAGGAGGAGGAGGAAGGGTTGGAGAAGGAGAAAGGGAGAGGGGGAAGAGGAGGAGGAGGGGAGGGGGGAAGATAATATGGAGAGAGGGAGGAGTGGGAGGAGGAGGGAGGAGAAGGAAAAGACAATCAAGGTTGTGACTGGGGACAAGTTAAGTCCAAGATCATGCTCTCAAGAACCGATCACTTCAACTAGCTTCATCTCCTAAATTTCTATCACCTCCCATTGTCAGACTATGCGCCCATCAATAGTTAATCCATGGACGAGGTCAGAGTGCTCCTGACAGCATCACTTTATTCTATTTTACTAGAGACTAGGCCTTCAACACAAGAGTTTCCCAGGACTTTCCAGATCCTAATTACTGCACTTGGACTGAACAGACATTGATTGATGGTAATTTTAGGTTCAAGAGATGGTGTGGAGCTGCAGTGATACCCTGGACCTCTGAGCTGCACTCAAATTTTGTTAGATTTTAAAGGGATAAGTTTCCACATACAAAAGAAAAACTCATTAAGCAATTTCTCTGGATTAGACAGAGATCCTGTTAACATTCTCAATTAATGAACTTAATACTCAAAAGTATTAATAAGTATACAGG
This sequence comes from Nannospalax galili, assembly GCF_000622305.1. Taxonomy (NCBI): domain Eukaryota; kingdom Metazoa; phylum Chordata; class Mammalia; order Rodentia; family Spalacidae; genus Nannospalax; species Nannospalax galili. The sequence goes on from NW_008350535.1 coordinate 920,616, forward strand.
GTTGTAAAATTTATGTTTAAATATAAAGCTTCCGGGGCTTAGACTTAACAGCAAACAGTAGACACTCTTTGACACCTAGACTTGACTTTCCTACTGTGCATAGTCGTTTGCCATGAAGCTTTTTCTTCTTTAGATCACACATCTCCTATGTTAAGTAAAGGAGACATTCTGTCTCTGTCCTACCCAAGAAATATATTAGGGTAAATTGTGACCATGTATTAATTAGTTCCTTTGAAGAACGATACCATTTTAAAATAGTGGTAAATTTTATGAAGTCCTCACCTTTCTCTTTAAGTAAGACATTTAATTCTGATGGTATTAGGCTTCAACACCTTGATATTAATTGTCTCTTGTTATATAACATTTTAAAACCATGTCATACTCAAGGGACACAAGATCTTTTTCCCCCCAAAACTAGCTCTTGTAATATTAGAAAGTACTATACAAGCTGTCAAGGGAGAAAAACCAATCTATGGTCCTACCTAGCTGTAAAGCCCATGAACCATAATGATCGTCCCAGTAAATTATCTCTATTGGTACAATAGTGACACTTTTATCTTAGGGATAATCAACAGCTGTTGGTTGTCTTAATTGGACTTAAGATCTGCTGTATAGGAGGGAACCCATGCATAGTAGTATAAACACAGCCAAGAACAGATTGCTGGAGAGGTTATAGACCCTAGAGAAGATCCTACTACTGTCACTTTCCTAGACTAGCAGGTCTTTCTGTATTCTAGATATGTATCCTTATATTCACAGGCAAGTGTAGCTCTCACCATTCTTCAAAGAAGTTTTCCTTTTTTTTACAACAGATAAAAACTATTACAAAATTCCACAACTAGTTAAACACAGAGAATAAGTAACTGACGTGCCCAGCCCCAAGAGCACATCTACAATGCACCTTCTACATCTGAGGAGTAAGGAACATTGTGGAAGAAAGGGAAGAAACATTGAAAGAGCCAGAGAAGCAAGACAACTGTTTCTAGTTAATGCGTTCTAGACATTATAGGGAAGTTATACCCATGAAATCTTTATAGTATAGTAGCCTAACAAGATCTGAAGATCTGCATAATGACAAACCACTTAACATGGCAACTGGGATAGGGAAACTTTCACGAGGTTCTGCCTCAAGATGGAGAACTATAGGCATCAATAGATGCTGGGGGTTGGGGGGGAATCACTTTTCTCCAGGACTAGTTTCTTGAAAGGTTATCTAATCCAAGTGGGTAGTCCTAAACACAAGTACACATGAGCATCACTAAATGGATTAAATAATTAATATATATGTATGCATTTATATTCAACAATAATAACAAGAGGAAAAGAAATTGTGAGAGACTCAGGGGGCATGAGGGACTTAGAAGTGTGGAAATAATGCAAATACAATAAAATCATATGAAATTCTCAAAAATTTAGAAAGATTATTACTGATATGTAGCACACATGTACCTCACACAAAGTTTTATGATTACACTTATAATTTTATTTTCCTTGCTGCTAACACTGTTATTAATAAATTTAATAAAAGGAGGGAACAGAATGTGTTGAACTTCATATGAAGGAATAAATCCTGTTCTTGTAACTGTTCTGGTAACTACTAAGGTTAGAGCCTGCTTGTTCTTTTACTAATCTCAAGGTTATTTCTGAAAAAAAAGCACCAACAACAGTTGATGCATAATTTGCCCTTGAAACATGTAAAGCATCTCTTTTGAAAGTCGTGTTTGGTTTATTTATATAACCAAGTGAAATTATGCAATTTAAAATATCCTTGTTTTTATTTTTAAAATGTGTAAGTTGTGATGATCTTTACCATTTTTACCATTTTGGATATAGGAAGAAATAAATGTAAAGAAACACTTGCTATTTAAAAATGATATGTTTCTACTAGGGTTTTCCATTTTTAGCCAATTGCTTTTATGAACTTATATGTCCTGTAATAAACATCTAGAAAGTCAACAGTCCCAGAAAAGAATTTAGAATATATCACTGTCTGAGAAATAGTACTCATTCCTTCTTGTGTGCTTACTTTCCTCCTGATCTAGAAAATCATTGTTAAACTTTGAGAAGCTGCATGTGAATATGTTGGAAGCTTTGAAAACAGAGAAATTATGATAGGTGCAAAAATCTGTTTCAAACATAATCAGAGTAGTCCCTTTTATACCCAAAATCCCTGTTGCCAATCCCACAGTAACCACATGTAGCTATTGACCAAATATTTAATAGGTTTAAAAATGGGGTCATTTCATAGCGTACTTGGGGATTCGTGTATTTATTTTGATCTTTAATAAACTCAGCTGATTAGAGACTTGGCCAAAGTCCAAATTAGAGACAGAGTTATAGGAAGAGCTCACGATCCTATATTGTTAGGTCAAAATATTGGTCATTGAAAAGATTTACTCTTTCATCAGTATGTAATAAAAAAAATTGATACACTGGGCAATAATTCAGTCATAGCTTAAGTCAAGCATCAACTGCTTCTCAATCCTGAACTTTACATAACTATAAACAAATCACTTCAATTTCTTGATCTTTAAGAGTGCGATGGTGTTTATTAATGACTTTCCATATTTATTAATGGTGGGGTATTATGGGATGATGAGGAGCTTATATTTTTCACTTTGGTTGCAGCAATTCCTCATACAGTGTGTGCTCTGGAGTAGTGTGACTTTTCTATAAAAAGGGGGGAGAATCTGATTCTGTTTCCCTGACACTGAGTGGAGAGATGGACAATAAAACCTACTTTCCCTTCTAGATGGTGTTCTGATGGGATGTTTTTAGCCCTTGGGGGACAGACTGAAGAGCTCACCATCACATCTTGCCATGGGCAGTTTGATAAAGCATTCACATATTCTCTCTTCCTGGGCCTATTTAATTTCTCTTATCCTTTATTCTATAAGAAATTACATTTCTTCATAAAAAAGCATAGGAATCTGTGCCTTAGGCTTTATTCTCTGATATATCCAGTATAAGATATATAGAGAAGCGAACTTCTCAATTTTAGGTCTCTAGATAAAACTTCAAACACATACCATTTACACTAGAAAAGGAAGTGAAACTATTGTGACAGAAATTTGTATTGTGTCCAAATATATCTGTCAAAGGCATGCATGATCACCAGTCAAAATAGAAATGAAAACTTTTGTATAAACATAAGAGCATTAAAAGTTATTAAAAAAAAAAGGATGGGCTTCTATTATATCTCAGTATTTCTTGGTAAAGCAAATGGTGGAATCTAAGATAAAAATGGCTGAGGATGGAGCTAGAGAGATGGCTCAGCAGTTAAGAGCACTAACTGCTCTTGCAGAAGTCCCGGGTTCGACTCCCAGCACCTACATGGCAGCTACAAACCGTCCTTAACTCCAGTTCCAGGGGAATCTGAAGCCCTCTTCTGGCCTCTGCGGCAATGCACGACATGGGTACACTCACACACATACAGACAACACATACATATAAAATAAAAATAATAAAATATTCTAAAAAATTAAAAAAAAATGGCTGATGATAACTAAAGGTTTTAGAGGGCAGGAAGAGGAAGAAGAGAAACTTTTGTTTAAAATGAGCAGATGTGCGGCTGGAGAGATGGTTCAGTCGTTAAAAACACTGGTTATTCCTACAGAAGACACGGGTTCTAATCCCAGCACCCACATGGAAGCTAACAACTCATCACAGGGGATCTGACAGCCTCTTCTGAGCTCTGCAGGCATTGCACAACATGGGTGCACTGACCTACATGCAGACAATACATGCATACACATAAAATAAAAATAATAATTAAAATTAAAAAAAATTTAAATAAAATGAGCACATGCAGTGGAAAGAGAAACTCAGGAAAGATCATCTGAAAGTAGAGATTATGTGACATAGACTGGGAAAGCAAAGTGGGAAGGAGAAAGCAGAAATAGAGTGATGCAGACACAGAAAGCAAGATCAGAAAGAGTAATGCTCCATCGGAATTGCTCAGGAAACCTCCAGCCACTACCTATGTCTAAGAGATGGCTGACTTTCTTCCAAACTGAAGTCAAATAATACACAGTATACTCTACATACTGACACTTAATGATCAGCCCCAGTGAATTATGTGCTACTGATACAGAGAAACGTTCCAGAATTTGTTAGTTGAAAGAGTCTTGAAGAGTCTCACTAAGGAGACAGAGAGAAAGCAACATGCCAATCTCATTTCTGACTGGGGGCAAAGATCCAGATTTCCTCGTTCTTATCCATAGGCCCTTCATGGTCATACAGTTCCTGGAATGAGCAATTCTGTCTTTCTCACCCTTTTAGATACTCTATCTCGATGATTAACACCCAGAAAGTGATCGGTAGGTATTTATGAACTTAATGAATAGCTGTAACCACATGGTGAATGTTTAAAACAAATTCCCTCTCTTGATTTATTTAAATGTGTTTGTGTGAGAAAGGAGGAAGGAAATGTTTTCTGTAAGATGGTAGTTTTCAGCTAAGAATGATGCTTTCTAGCTATCAGGAAGATTCTCATCCAGGCAAGCATGCCTCATTTTGTACTTTGTTTTATTGAGCTACACAACAACTTTTTTTTAGCCCATTGAAGGCTTGAGGTCCCCCTGTTGTCAGGATGATTTCCATTTTCCCAATAGCCTGTGATCACTTTGTGTGTCTGTGTCACATTTTGGTAATTTTCACCATATTTCAAGCTTTTTCATTATGGTATTTGTTAGAATAATTTTTTGAATAATGATTCTTTAAAATGTCTTCTATACTTTTTTTTTTTTTGGTCTTTTTCAGACAGGGTCTCTCTGTAACCGCAGCTGTCCTGCAACTCACTATGTAGACCAGGCTGGCCTTGAACTCACAGAGATCTGCCTGCCTCTGCCTCCCAAGTGTTGGGATTAAGGGCATGCTTCACCATGCCCAACATATATATTCTTAACTCACCTCTTCCCACTCTCCCCCAACACTCCTCAAAATGGCTTCTTCCCACCTTTATGTCCTCTCCCCCTCTTTTTTTGTAACCCAGAATTCTGTTAGCACTGCCTGCTTGAAGGATGACTGATCTTGTTGACTTGGCTTGTGCAGGTCTTATACAGGTAACTATGGCTACAGTGAATTCACAAGTGCAAGGGCCATGTAATTCCCAGAAGACAGCATTTCAGTCCTCCCAATCCTCAGCTCTTCCATTCTTTCCACCACCTCTTCTGTGATGTTCTCTGATCCTTTTGTTTTGAGGGGCGGAGGAGAGATGAGTGGTTCTTAGTATTATTGTGATTGTTTAGGGAACTTCAAACTGTGTCCATATAGGATGGCAAACTTAATCAGTAAATGTATTACAAGTTCTGATGACTCTATATACTGACCAGTCACTCATCTCCCTCCAAATTATCCAGACATGGTCAAATATATTCTATGCCTTCTAAAGAAATTACAGAAATATGAAAGATATTTTTGAATTATTTTCACTCAAAATGGCTAAACTAAAGTTAAATTTTATTTATTTATTTATTTATTTATTTATTGTTTATTTGTTTATTTTATGTATGTGAATGTTTTGTGTACATGTTAAGTGTACCACATGCATGCATTGCCTATGGAGGCCAGAGCGGATGTCATATCCCCTGAATTGGAGTTACAGACTGTTGTTAGCTGCCATGTTGGTGCTGGAAACTGAATACCAGTTCAGTATAAGAGCAGCCACTGAGCCATCTCACCAGACGTTTGAATTAAAGTTTTGACAGCAGTAAAAGTTCCCTCTATTAACCAGAAAAATAAATACCAGTTTTACCAGATATAATATCTTCCAGTAAAAATTCATCTGCTAACTGCCTTTCAGATTCAATGGATGCTACGTACTGATAGATAGTCTTTCTTAACCATATTTTATTAAAACTGCAATATGGATTAATTTTTTAAAATTTCTTTAGGTACTTAACTTCTTATGTACCCTCTAAGGAAGGATTAAAACCTAAAAAAAATGTAAATTTACTCATTAGAAATTAAAATGTAAGGTTAGAAAGGGGTAGTCTATCTCTTAGGCAAGCTTATATCTTTCACTATAAAGTCATGCAAACAGAATTTAGCATATATTTAGCATGCAAATCTAGCAAAAATTGTGTGGATAATTCCAAACAACTGTTGATTCAACATTTCAAAGGATGTATTTTGCTTTTTTTGTGTAAGATGTCTTTTTCTATTCTAATCTTTGCTTACCATTAGGGTCAAGAGAAATGAGTTTCGTAGGTCTGGGTTTTGTGAAATTGCTTTGAGTTAATCACTCTGGGAAAATCACTTTCAATGAAAGGCCAGGAACTTTCTATGCTAAAATATTGGAAAACACTGGGAAGTTTCCAAAGTTTGCACTACTTTTAAAGAAACTGATTCTCTATAAATTACTATTTAGGTTTTATAAGAGGAATTTTTGACAGCATTTCAGGGTCATTGAATCATTGTTGTTCAGTTCTTTTTAAGTTTAAATAGAAATAGCTGCTTTTTACCTGTAGATGAGTCAATAGTTTTGAAATTTCTTGAATGGGCCTTCAAATATGTCATGAATCAGAAGTTCATTGTTTCCAATATTTTTCAACATATTGCTGACAGATGGTAGATTATATTTTAGTCTTTTAATGTCCTGGGTCCAAAATCTGTGGCTGGCATTGCCAAGCTGGGGAAGGCAAAGCCTAAAGAATTGCCACCAAACTGGGCTAAATGTCCACTGCTGTTTTCTGTACCTAATATAATTAAAGAATTGCTCTTCAAAATTTTTTTTCACAATTAATTCCTCCCTTTTAATGTTTTAAAACTGCATGCTTAAAATCCATAGTTTTTTTATGCTGAATTTTGGTATTTTTTATGCCTCTTTGTAGGTTAAACAAAAACAATGATCTGTGCTTCTTTCTGTTTACAAACAGAAAGAAATGTGTGTGTGTGTGTGTGTGTGTGTGTGTGTGTGTGTGTGTGTGTATGTGTACATATACTATGGCACATGTTCAGAGGCCAGAGGACAATTTCAGGTGTTGGTCATCTCCTTCCACCTTGTTTGAGATAGGTTATGATTGTACCTTCATACACCTGGCTATTGGCCCACAAACAGAGGCTCCCCTGCCTCTGTCTGTGATCTAGCAATAGGAACACTGGGATTACAAGTGCATGCTACTGGCTCAGTATTACATGGCCTTTGGGGATCCAAGCTCCGATCCTCATGCTTGTGGGGCAGTCAGTTTATCCTCTTATTATGAGGTGCCAGGGATTCAACTCAGGGTCTTATGTTCAGCTAGGCAAATGCCCTGCTATTGAGGCATATCTTCAGTTCAGTCCCCAAAACACTTCTTAAAATTTTTACTTATGTATTCATTTTTATTTTATGTGTATGAGTGTTATACCTGCATGTATGTACATGCACCTGTGTCTTGCAGTGCCTGTGATGGTGTTGGGTACCCTGAAACTGGAGTTAAGGACTTTTGCTAGCTGACATGTGGATTCTGGGAATCAAACCCACATCATCTGCAAGAGCAGCCAGTGCTCTTAACATTTGAACCATCTCTGCAGCTGTCCCCCGCAACACTTTTTCAGCAGTATTATTTAAAAGAGAGAGAATTTAATAGGCTAGAAAAACAATATTGTGTTTCTCTATTTAATAAAAGAAGGAATTATTTAATTTATTTTTGCTTTGGATAGATTCATGTTTACTTTTATCTGTCTCTGTCTCTGATTGTCTCTGTGTCTCTGTCTCTATCTCCCTTTTTCTCTCTCTGCATGTATTGTATATATGCATATGCCTATACTTGGATATAGTTAGGTTATGATATAAAAGCATATTTCTTATTGTGGTCAAATTGACAGTCCCTGGTCTTTGGTGGTCTATCAAGAATGAAAAAGTGAGTTAAAGGAAACAAATTGGGGGCAGTGCTGAGTAGGAAAAGCACAAAGCTTGGAGTGGTCGAAGGCACCAACCAGGGGTTGTGAGCACTTCATTTTTAACTGAGATCTAAGACAAAGCCATTAGGTTTCTCAAGAAACAGGTGCCTCATGTCAATGAATAACACTGCTTCAATTAGACTTTGGATGTAATGGCCAGAATTTAAAATGGATTTGAACTCATAGAGAAATGAAATCATGTTGTCAGATCCGTGGGATTTATTAGGAGAGCTGAGAACAAGACAGAATGGAAATGAAGAGCAAGCCATGGCGAGATCAACGAAAAGGCTGCTAAGACGTTTGAAAGTTGGCTCTATTTGGGAGGTACTTGGATGTTGAAATTTGGCTGCATATGAGAAGTCAGAAGGTAGAACAGAGTTACTTATGCTGAAAGCAGAGGTGGCTTTACTGCTGTGCTGCTGGCAGAGATAGAAAGTGACAAGGGAGGAAAACGAAGGCTCTAACTGGAGTGTGCATTGTCAGAAATATATCCAATTTACAGTTGCTAGAGGTCAGAGAAAATTTATGGCATTTAAATTCCAAAGCTGTGATTTGAAATGTGTTCTAAATAAGGTCTATCAATCACCTGGACCACATATAATCAATCCTCATTATTCTCAGATTTTGTATTTGCAAATTCAACTACTTTCTAAAATTTATTTTAAACCTCAAAATCAATACCCTCTGCATTTCTGTGGTCATTTGTGAACATGCACAGAGCAGCCAGAAAATTGACTTGCTCATGTACACACTGACAGCTGAAGCCAAACAGGAAATCCCTATGCCTTCATATTTCAGCTTTCGTGGGGGTAGACAAAGGTATTTTTTGTAGCCCATTAGTTACCATGTTATTCACAGTTTTGTAATTTTGCTTGGTGATCTCACCATTTAAAGTGATTCCCAGATGGAACTGTGAAGAGTTGGATAGTGTTTCTAAGGAAAAGAAACTTGCAGTTTGTCCTAAATAAAATTACATGCTAGACAAAATAAAAAAAAAAAAACTATATGCTACATATACTCTGTACAGGCTGTTGGCTGTGAAGTTGATGTTAATGTTAATAAATCAACAATCTATATCACATATATTTTAGGTATAGTTTAACAGAAAGACACACACAAAAAATAGGCCATATAATGATTGGCTGACAGTGGTATTGTGACACAGTACTTATGACAACTAACCAGTGATTCACCGTTTGTTACTTCAGTTTGTGATGATTATATTGAAAATAAACTACTGTGAATAACAAAAGTTTACTGGTATTTAAATAGTCAAATATAAGTTGTTAATTAAAAATAAAATGTTGGTAGTTCCTCAAATATTTCTCAATTCTGTCTTTCATTCTGTAATAATAATACTTTTGGGAATTAAAGGCTCTGGATATATATGTATATATATACACATGCACATATTTGACCAGGAATATGTGTTGTGTGAGATTTTTCCAGAAGAGCCTCCTAATATTTGACAAAGGTGCCAAGAACACACAACAGAGGAAAGAAAGCTTCCATAAATGGGATTGCAAAACTGTATTTCCACGTATAGAATAATGAAATTTGACCCTTATCTTTCACCTTGCACAAAAGTCAACTCAAAGACCTCAATATAAAGCCTGACACTCTGAAACTCCTAGAAGAAAACATACACATAACCCTCCAAGATATAGGCATAGGAAAGGACTTTCTAAATTGGACATCAACTGCTTAGGCATTAAGGTCCACAATCAACAAGTGAAACCTTGTCGAGCTACAAGTCTTCTGTACGGTGAGACAACCAAGCAAGTAAAGAGGAAACTCACTGAGTGGGAGAAACTCTTTATCACTACACATACAACAGAGGATTAAAAACCGAGAAAATAAAGGACCCAATAAAACAAGAAGAAAATAAATGACCCAGTAAAGAAGATGGGCTATAGACTTGAACAGAGAGTTCTCAAATGAAGAAGTAAAAATGGCTAAGAAACACCTTAAAAAGTGCTCAGTATCCTTAGTAATTAGAGAAATGCAGGTAAATACCAGTTTAAGATTCCATTTTACCCTGTCAGAGTGGCTAAGATCAAGAAAATGGAAGACTACAACTGCAGGAGAGGATATGGAGAAAGGGCAACACTCACTGCTGGTGGGAGTGCAAATTTGTGCAACCACTTTGGAAAGCAGCGTGGAGAACTCTCAATAAACTAAAAATGGATCTGGTTATAAGATCTGGTTATACCACTCCTTAGCATACACCCAAAGGACTCCTTCTACTGTAGAGATACCTGTACATCCATGTTTGTTGCTGCTTTCTTCACAATAGCTAAGAAATGGAAACAACCTAAATGTCCCTCCACTGACAAATGGTTAATGAAAATGTAGTACATTTATACAATGGAGTTCTACTCAGCAGTAAGAAAAGACAAAATTGCGAATTTGCAGATAAATGAATGGAACTAGAGACTTATACAAAGTGAAGTAAAGCAAACTCAGAAAAGCAAGTGATGTATGTTCTCCCTCATTTGTGATTCATAGTTCCAATTCCTTATATGTGAGTATATACCCTGTTCTAATGCCAGTACCCAAGAAAATGGAAAGGAAACACAGAGGTAAAGGGAAAGAAAGAACCAGAAAGGGGGAGAGTAGGGAACAGTTGTTACCAGGGGGAGAAGTAGGAGTGTTCGACTGTAAGGGAAGGAGGGCAGGACATTCAGGGCGTCATCGTGGGGGAGGAGGCAATTCAGGAGAGGAGAATGGCAGGAGGCAGGTTTTATTGGGGATGGGGAACAAAATGGGGTCACCTGAACTGGGGAGGGAGGAGGGAAGTCTGATATGGGGAGAGGGAGTAGAGATGAATGGATAGGGGGGGGCTAGGGAAGTCAGAGGGAAATGTGTTGCTTCAACCGCCCCCCAAGAATGGTGTCTGAACATTAGTGCATATGTATAACTGGGGCTGTATGGCAAGGAACACAGTGCCAGACAGGAGAGACCTTCCTTTGAGTCGTTAGTCAGAGTAGTTCAAGAGACTCCCAAAATAACATGGGTTATTGCCGGAACTCTTGGTTATCTCCCAGAACTGGAAGAGAAGACCCTACAGCTGAAGATAGGACATACTTTGGATACAGGACTTGGAAGAATGGAATAGGAACTGACCTGGAAACCTTCTACCTGAAGTTTAGCTCTCATAGTTCTAGAGGATACTACACAAGCTGCTAAGAGAGAAAAATCAATGAATGATCCAACCCAGCTTTAAAGTCTAATAACCATAACAACTGGTACAGCAAACTCCCTCTATTGGTGAAGTAGAAGCACTGTTATCTGGGGCACTGGGGGTGGGGGTGGGGGGATCAACAGCTATCTAATTGGACTTAAAGTCCTCTCAATGGGCATGAACTCACGGGTGGCACTGTAAACACAGTGAACTATAGAAGGCTGGAAAGGCCGTAGATCCTAGAGAAAACCCAATCTCTGTCATCTCTCTAGATAAATGAAATGTCTTACCTTATGTTAAATATGGATCCTTATATTTACAGACAAGTATACTGTACATCACCTAAGGCCCATGGAATGCATAGGAACAGGGGGGTGGTAGAGAGACTACGAGTGCATCCCTCACCTCTCACCATTGAATCTTTCTTACACAACAGAATTTAATGCACACAGAAAGCCACAACTTGTAAAGTTTCAGAGAATAAGAGACTGTAGAGTATGTGTCCCTGGATAAGACTCATATTGAACCGCACCCTCCCACAGCTCAGGGATCATTGCAGAAGAGCAGTCAGAAAGATTGTAAGAGCCCAGGTTGGTCCTTGAACTTAGGGAAGAAGAGCCTTTCAGGTCGCAGGAAGCTTGCTCATGTGAGCTTGCAGCAATGGTGGTGTCCTGCACAAGACCCATGCTGACTCAATCAGACAAGTGCCCAGCATGGAGTATGGGAAATGGGCTGCAGACCCCTGCCCTAGCCTAGTAACTGCTGGCAACAGATTACTGTTGGATGAAGGAGATGAGGGAGAGTAGATCTTCTTTAAGATAAGCTGCCTAGACTTCAATGAATGAAGTTTCACAGAAGGATATTTGGGTACAAATGCTTGACCAGCTAGGACTTAACATATATGACAGAATTAATGAGGTCTGGTAGGGAGTTCTGGGGGAGTATGAATGGGGGGAATGTCTAAATTTGATTAAGAACTATTGTATGAAATGCACAAACACTCAAAATATTTAAGAAAATGAGATCAAATGTATTATTATTATTATCATTATTATTTGTAGATAATGTATATGTGTGGAAGTACAAATGCTACAGTGCAGGTGTGGCAGTCAGAGGACAAATCTGTGGAATGGGTTCTCTCCTTCTACCTTTATATTAGTTAAAAGATTGAACAGGTCTTCAGGATTGCCTTTATCTGCTGGGGCATTTTCTCTTGAAAATATTTCAAAGACTTCTAAGGTGGAATTATTAAATAAAAATGTTTAGGAACAATCTTTTTATATATTCCCTTGAATCCCTCCAAAAAGAAATGATACAATGAAACAATTATCCCTGGATTCACGACAACACATGACAGAGTTCTTAATAATTAATGTTGTTCTTAAAAATTAACAAAAATATACAGAATGTTCCTTAGTTTAACAGGCATTACATAAGGCAAAAGTGGTTTGATGAAATATTTCTATGATTAAAAAGGTAGAAATGGGGACTTTCAGAAAGAAGGCTCAGTGATTAAGTGCCCTGGCTGCCCTTGCGGAAGACCTGGGTTCGAATCCCAGCACCCACATGGTGACTAACAACTGTCTGTTACCTCAGTTCCAGGGGATCTGACACCCACTTTTGACCTCCGCGGGCACTGCATGACAAAGGTGCACTTACATACATGCAAGCAAAACACTCATACACATAAAATAAAAATAATTTTTTAAAAAGATAGGAATGATTGAAGAATGGAAGAGAAATCAGATGAAAACCAAAAAGTCATCCATTTCTGAACTGGAACCTCTCAGCTAAGACATTTCTAAGTTGCTGCCCCTCAGAAAGTGTGAGATTGCAAAAAGATGCCATTTTAAGTCAATATTATTTGGGGTAATTTATTACACAGCATAACATGCTTGTTACTACTTTAAAATTTTTATTTCTGGTCAAAATTTCAATGTGTCTTTGTGTTGCTCTCTGTGATTTGTGAGATATAATTAAGTTTTGAAATTTTAGAGTCCTTGGGACAATGCAGAGGTTTCTGAGGGTACAGCTTCCTTTTATCAGAAGTAATAAAGCACAAAACAACAGGGCTACTATTTTCCAGGGTAAATGTCAGGACATAAAGCAGGGGAAGCAGACAACAATGACTTGTGTGTTTTTCTCACACCAGGTTCTTTATGTAACCAAGCCTTTCACTAATAGTTCCTGCTAGTCTTGTTTGAGAAGTAATAATAATAATAATAATAATAATAATAATAACAACAATAATAATAAATCTATGAATAAACTATGGCTTAAACTTCAGTGGAGAAGGTATGAGCCCTTAGCACTAATCATAGAAAGAGCAAAAGATGGGGACAAATTTTTGCTCAGGGTCAATTATTTGCTTGAAATGGTCACACTTCTCTAGTGTAAATAATAGTTTGAGACCAATACAAAGTAAAAAGTGTAATTTCTAAACAGAGAGTGTATTTGCTAATTTTTGTTATGCAGAATCTCCTAGAATTTAGAATTTTAAATATTTGCGTATGAAGATAAAGAACTTAGCTGGATATAATCAAGAATTTTTAAATTAACCATTCATAAACAAGGAGGCTGCAAAAACCAGAGGAAAACCTGTAGGGAATATCCCGATTTAGGGCATGTGAGAAGAAGGAAGGCAAGGAAGGAAAATGAGCTAAATTATGATGAGAAAAACTGAGTAACATTTTACAAAAGGATGGATGTCTCACCTTGATTTATGCCCTCACAAGCCTCAGGTTGTCACTGCATTTTCTCTGATAAAGTCCAACAAGGACAATTAAAATCTCTTGAATGTAGTACCACTGCTGAGCCCCTAGGCAGAAATTCAGTTGCAAAAAACAATCATAGGTTCTAGAAGGCCAGTTTAAGCGGAAGCCTTTAACATTTTTTTCTGTTGATGTTGAAATTCTTTTTAAATCTCTGTGCAATTGAGTTAAAATCTTATCGTGTCCCAAATCCCTTCATTGTCCTTGTATGTTCCTGTGGGTTTGATAGACTGTGGAGTCTTAGTTCTGATACCAGGACATAACTTAGAAAAGCTTATTTCAAGTTAATACATTATAAAACTTCATCATCTCTGACTATTACCTCTGAAGATTCCTTAAAGCAATGCTTTTTATGAAGGAGAAAAGGGTAAGGAAGGCTGAGCTCCTGCACAGATCATTTAGTCTATCACAGGAAAGATACATGTGCACTATACTATCTCTGGGTTCCACTTGGAGGGTTACTGAATCTATTAATATGATAGCAATTCTTAAAGAATGAAGAAAAGTAGGATGTAGCCAGTACTACTCTGAACTCAGGAATCCTACTTTAGAAATAAGCCAAAGCTATTCATGAGGGCTTCACCATGAGGTAAGAGTCATGAAAGTGGAACTGTGGCTATCATGTAACCATGTACTCATTTATTCAACAAGCATCTACCTACAGAGACACTGTTCAGTGCCTATCTTTGATTCTGACTCCAAGAGCAAACCTTTTAGATGCTTGAAAACATTTTAGGTGCCAGGATTACTTATAACAGATATCTGAGTCTGCAATGAGGTCAGAGATGTTTTCTAGAGGAACTAGGATGAATCCAAGCTGCCAGAGGTAGCTACTCAGGGCGCTAAATCAAAGTGATGTTAACTGTTAAAGGGGTTTTAGGAAATGAGCTATAATTCAGCACGAGTCCATAGAGTTTCTATGTATGAGCATGTTGTGGTTGGGTAACTACTTCTGCTTTTGGTACCAAAATTAAAATATAACTATAGTTATATGTATGTAAGGTTTCACAAACGTTCTTTAACCCGTCATGAGTAAGATAATTTATTTTACCTCTTTCAATCCAATATAACATGTATTTTTATATGATACCATTCAAAGTACAGATTTTAAAATTAAATATATTACACATAGTTTTCATGGTCAAAGGAATAACCACATGTTAAATACATTATTATCAAAGAGTCTGTAAAACAATTGGTGGCTGTATATAGGGTAAGATGAGTTTTTGGATTAGAAATAGTACTTTTAGGGGATGTAGAGATGGCTCAGTGGTTAAGAACACTGGCTGCTCTTTCAGAAGACCAGGGTTTGAGTCCCAGCACTCACATGGAGGCTAACGACTGTCAGCTACTCCAGTTCCATGGGACCAAAACCCTCTTCTGTCCTCAGGGGCACTGCACAAAACAGGTGCATTTACATACATGTAGGAATAACACTCATACACATAAAAATCAACCAATCAAAAGAAATTTTAAAAAGAAATAATACTTTTAACCTTCAGGGTGTGAGATAGGTATTTGTACTGTTGTTTTCTGGTTGTAAAATGTTGATGCTACTATTTCTGTACTTGATCCCTGTTTTATACTTTTCCCTGTCGTCATGTCATTGGTCCCTGATTTCATATACTTTCTTGTCATGATGTGTGAATATGGGTATGATATGGCTTTATAATCAGAAAGACACCAACTGTTGTACTAGCAATAATATTTAATCATCGTGACAAAGCATGTTTTTATAGCAATGGGCATAAACGTAGTATGATAGCTCTTTATATTAACCTTCAAAATTAGCAATCATTTCCTTCAGCGTTCTAGTGAAGACTGTGATTAGAGTCAAAATATAATGAATGAAAATGATGTTGCTTGATTAAAATTAGGTTTTCCTAAAATTAGTGCTGACTTTGTTCTTTGTGAACTAATCAAGCTCGTCATGTGAATGGTTCCCTTGTTTGCTTTAAGTCAGACACTATGCAAATGGATGTTATTATTATAGTTTGCTTCCAAAATTTCTGTGTCCAGTTATGCAACTAAACATTTCACAATATCTTTAAAAAATATTTTTTATTTTATGTGTATGAGTGTATTGCCTGCAAGTAGGTAGGTGTATGCATGTCATGCAATGTCCACCGATATCTGATGGTTCTTAGTTGTCAAGTGGGTGGTGGGACTTGAACCCAGGTCCTCTGCAAGAGCAGCCAGTGTTCTTAATAGCTACACCATCTTGGCAGCCCACAAATTTTTATTTATTCATTCTTTATTTTATGTGATTGAATATTTTGCCAGCATGTATGTAAGTGCACCACATGTGTACAGTTGCTTATGGAGGCTAAAAAGAGGGTATGAGATTCCCCAGAGCTGGAGTTATAGATGGTTGTTAGCTGCGAACTGAACTTGGGTCCCCTGCAAGAACAGCCACTGCTCTTAACTGCTGAACCATCTCTCCAGCTCACAATATCTTTATAGGAGTTGACTGATGACATCTATTGATGATATGATGAGGGGGGAATTCACTCATTTTCATTGTAATTATAGTGGTAAAGCATTTAAGTTGTCCATAATCAGCCATAAGGTCCTGAAAATACAGTTGGTTATAGATTTAGGAACTTAGTCTCCTGTCAAAATGTATTGCTGTCATTTGTCATGAATCTGAGACCTAGTATTAGAGGTCCAGAGAAAATTGCCTAGAAGGAACACATTCTCTGTAGAATTTCGTGTGAATTATGTGTAATTTGGGTGAGACGGGGCATTGTGGTCTAAACCCATGAACTTTCTCAGCTTTTGATTTTCCATTTCATATAAAAATATCTGTACTCATTTACTCTTAGGGTCTCCTGATAGGAATGTTTGCATCAAACACTCTAAAAAGTGTTTTCATATACATCTGATAAAAATTAAAAGATGAAGTGTGTATGTTTGTGTGCATGCATGTGTACCCCTTTTTGCAAGCACATGTAGAGACCAGAGGTTAGAATCTGAATAGCTTTTCTCAATCCCTTTTCCACCTTATATTTCTAGAGACAGAGTCTCTTCTTAAATCTGAAGCTCAATATTTAGGCCCCTCTCTGGGATCCTTTTGTCTCCATTCCCAGGATCCTCCTCCAGCCCCTGACCTGTACCTGAGCAGTGCTGGGGTTAAAGGCAGGTGATATCACACAGCATTTTACATGGGCTTGAGGCTTTAAGCACAGATCCTCATGTTTACACAGAAAGTGCTTTAGCACAGGGGTATCTTTCCATTATAATAGATAAGTTCTGAATTGTCCTCTAATGTCAATAGTTTTCAGGTTGGGTTTGTTCTGTTTTGATTCATATTTCATGGTATGTTCACAAGTCAAGGAAATTATAACTTAACAAGAATCTAACAATGCTATCTAAATATTGTCTACATGCTAGCCTGCTATAAAATAATCTGCTTCTCTGTTGACAGAATTATGAAAGAATAAGATATATTATGCTATTCCAGGAACAGCCTGGAATTTCTATGAGGTTGGATTGAATTCCCTGTACTTCACTTCAAAACATTAAAAAAAAAACAATTTATGAGGTTGGAGAGATGGCTCAGTGGTTAAGTTCACTTACTGTTCTTCCATAGGACCCAAGATTGGTCTCAACACCCATATTGGGTGGCTTATATCTACCTGTAACACCAATTTAAGGGAATCCTACACCTCTTCTGACCTCTGTGGTGCCTTCAAACATACAAACAAAAATAAAATTTTAAACATCTTAAAAATTTGTGTGCGTGTGTGTGTGTGTGTGTGTGTGTGTGTGTGTGTGCCAGAGACTTTGAGTATCTTCCTCTATTACCTACACTTTGCTTTTTTTTTTTTTTTTTTTGAGATAAAAGGTTTTCACTGAACCTGAAGTTTACTGTTTTTGCTCCACTGGTTTATGGTGGATCCCCAAGATCTGCTTGTTCCCCACCACCCAGAGCTGTGATTACAGGTGCTTACCAGTATGCCTTGGCTTTTATGTAGGGGTTAAGGATCTCAACTCATGTCCTCATGCTTGGGCAGCAGACGCTTTACCCCCTAAACCATCTCCCAAGTGTCTTACTCCTCTCTTCAAAAAAATCTGTTTTCTACTTTTCTTTATTGAAACAACATATAATGTTATGCACAGATTTGGAAAGGAGTTCTTTATCCCTCACTTTAAAGACCTACATTCTATCAGTAAATGATGATAGTGTTGACTATAATTAGAAACTATAGTTTCATAAGCTTTTCTATTTATCTATCATCTATCATGTATCCATCTATCTATCATCTATCTATCTATCTATCATCATCATCTATCTATCTATCATCTATCAGTCATCTATCTATGTATCTATTGTTCTCAAATTTCTAACCAGCAATGCTTTCAAGAATGGGATTATTGCAATATTTTTGGAATCATAACATCCTAATAGTAAATATGTTTTAATGAATAATTCATTACTATCTCACAGATCAGTATATAAATCACTAAAAATTAGATATACATTTAAAGAGTTTTACAAAAATTAATAACAGTAGCATACATTAATAATTAGTGATTTAGAATTCAAAACAACTCAGGGGTTGCTTAGCTGATGGTTCCAGATAAGAACTTGTAGTAAAAATGTCTTTCAGTCTGGAGTACATTTATAAGATGGCTAAACTGGGGTTGATGTTCCCCTTTTCAGAAGGATCACTCACATGAGTATTGACCCAGAGTCCCAATTTCTCTTTCTGTATTAGCTACTAGCTTCTGTCTCCTGCCTTGCTTGGACATTGCTCAAGGTTTGGCATTAAGTTTCCCCAGAATGAGTCATCTAGTGTGAAGTTACACAAAGACAGACTCTGTCTATAACCCAGTTGCTGAAATTGACCAGCATTACCACCTTGTCCTGTTCTTGATTAAAAGTAAATCATTCAGTCTAGTCCCATCCAAGGGGAAGGTAATCAGCTTTTATGTCTTGTAGGAGACATAAAATTATTATTAACAAATTATAAACTTTTACAACTACAAGACAGAACTACACTAAACAAGGACTGTTGCTATGGGCTGAGTGATGCTACCTCCTCCCAAATTCATGTTGAGAATCATCAGTGTAAAGGTATTAAAGGATATGGCCTTTGCAAGATGTTCCAACATTTTTCATGTCTGAGACTGAGAAAAATTTAGCTCATGTGAAGAAAATCGTAAGACGATTCCAGAGGTTGAGTCCATCTTCTGCCCCTTCTTGCATGTGGGAAATGTTACAGTAATGTAAACACTATGATGGCTAAGATTTAGTGAGATATTAGAATATATTACAGCCTGTTTTCCTTAAGTACAGCGCTAATTCCTTTGACTTTTTTATCTCAATTTTGCGTAATGTATACACAGATCCCTTTTTAACATATACTCAGAAAACAGGTATTCTTCATGGTTTTATTTATTTTCCTAATATAAGTCAATTTTCTTATTTTTTCTTTCTTTTTCTTTTCCCCTCCCTCCCTCCCTCCCTGCCTCCCTCCCTTCTTCCTTTGTCCCTTTCTTCCTTTCAAGACATGATCTCCTTATGGTCCTAGCTGTCCTGGATCTCTATATAGGCAAGGCTGGCCTCAGCCTCACAGAGCTCCACCTACCTCTGCCTCCTAAGTGCCAAGACTAAAGGCATGGGCCACTATTCCTGGCTACATTTTTTAATCTGGATATTTAGTTATGGGCCTATGAGCTAGTCTTCGCTCAGGTTTTAGTCTCACTTTTTCTACCTCCTTTGTTAAACTTGGCATTTAGTCTACTAACCCCAGAAATATTTGTTTCCCGTTGATAAGAAAGCCAACAAATATTTATCCATTTGTTCATATGAGCTAAAATTTCTCAAGAAATGCTAACAAAAGGGACTAGAAAATAAATTCCCATTTGCAATGTGAGTATAAAGATAAGATTGTTTGGGATGTTCTGTATGAAATATGTCAAAAATCTATTTAAAAAGTGTCATGAATTCTCTTCGATGTTCTTTCTAAAAATTTTTAAACATCTTTTAAAAATTTCTATGCATGAGTATATAGCCTACACGTTTGTATGTGCATCTGTGTTGTGTAATGCCCACGGAGGTCAGGAGAGCATGTTGGATCCCCTGCAATTAGAGTTACGAACAGTTGTCAGCCAGCATGTGGGTGCAGGGAATCCAACTAGGGTCCTCTAAAAGAGCAGCCAGTGCTCTTAACCACTGAGAAGTCTCTCCAGCCCCCTCTCCAAGTTCTTATTTTAATAACTAAAAATTAAAGGAAGTTGATATGTACCCTGAATATGTTCCCACCAGGTACATTATGACTATATAAACATATTTTTTGTTCTAAATCTGATAAACTTGACTCATAATTCAGTCTTTGATTTTTTAGTAACAGCAATAATAAGTGAAATAATTCTCATACACATTAATTGTTAAAATATCTCTGAAAAGTAAAGACTGTTAACCATGACAATTAGCCAAGAATGAACCTACTTATAGTAACATTCAATTTAATTTAATCCAATTAGGAAACTTGAGTTCTTTATTTAATATATAACTATCAAGTAGATTTAGATTTTCTATTTATGTTATTCACACCAAATATACAGAATACAGTGATAGCAAAGCAAGTTCAACCCTCAATCTGATGTGAGAATTTGTACCTCTTAACTATGCTGAAATCTTAACAGGGTCTAGAGTACATTGCTTGGTAAGTTTTAAGGCTGATAAAGTCACTGAATCTGTAATATTGCCATCACCACTGTCATCATCATCAGTTAAAACATATATGTGCAATATTTTTATTCTGTAATTTGACCATGAACCCCGTCTATAAAACAAATGCCCTTAGTTTGTCTATTCTCTAAATGAGAACACTGTTTTAGGAAAAGATTGATTTAAAAAAAATTATATTTCTAGAAAGAAATAAGGAGGCACTGAAATCCAGGAGTCCTGTGCTTTAACCACCACATTATGCTCTGTGGCAGGTGACTCCCTCACCTAGGACATTGGTATGTGAGGTATGGCATGGCAGCTGTACTATCTCACCTTCCACCACACTAGGTAAGAAAGCATCTTCTCAAACTCTTAGTAAAGGGAGCCTGTAACTGTCTAGTATACATTTATAGAACTTGAGGTCATTGAATGAGAGGGTGATTTGATTGTGTAAATGCATTAAGTGCTGTTGACTGTGTAACACCTGGTTACACAGTCCCCCCAACTGCTATTTCTTACTGGCATGTACTCAGAACATTGCCATCATTTCTTTCTCTGTAAGAGGGAATGACTTTGAAGTCTACTTAAGATAAGGAAAATTTGAAGATAGAAAATAATAGGCAAGCTTAAATGTAATTTATGAAACTAGCAGAAGAAAGTTCCACTGCTGTTAATGACTAATAAATTCAATGAAGGACTGGAAGTTGGCCAATGTGTAACGAACTGCCAAACTGTTTTCACCATGGCTGTACCATTTCAGTTCCCATGTATGTGAGCATTCCAGTTGCTTTGCTTTCTCACCTACATTTGTTTTTTTGTCAGATTTTTAGAAACTATTCTAACATGTAGTCAGTGGAAAGTATAAGGACGTGAATAACTCCTTGGATGCATGAAGAACATATCCTAATTAGATAAGGCAAATCTGTAAATTTGTTATTTAGTGGCTTGAAAGATTAGCTGGAAATAATAATTAACTCAAAGTAAGTAGCAATATGTTTTTTTTCATATTTTTATGTTTACCAAATTTAATTTGTTATAAAAAAAGCTGAAAAAAAGAAAAAGAAAACACTACCCTAGAGACAAAGAAATAAAATATTCAGAAAGTCCCTCCAAGAACATCAAATTTGTCATAAGCACTTAGACAATTTGTATATCATATTCAAAGAGAAAAAGCAGTTGGCAAAGTCATTTGAATAAATCACACACTTCTCTTTAAAAAAATCACTTGAAACATATTCACAAAAATGAATTTGTGACAAGAACAATGTATTTATTAGAAATGCTTTTTAAATGCCCATGTTACAAAAGACATTTTGATATATACAGCCTCAATACAACACTAGAATATAATTTGGTACAGGTAAGGTGAGTCAACTGTACATAGTCTCTAGTCCAAAGTAGATTTTGCAGTGTAGCATGGGAGGAGGCATATCATGGGCCCATGGAGAGGCAGTGATATCTGTCTAAAGAATGTGGGGTGTCTCAGTGAAAACAAAACCAATTTGGCTCCAAAGAATGAATGAGGGTCTGCCTGTTCATTTGCTTTAGTTGCTTTTTATAAAGTTGCAGAAAGTTTTGAAAATGTGGATGCTTAAGAAAGAAAAAAATGATCTCAGGTTTTAACATCCAAATAAAATTATAATTAAAATTTGGCTATATCTCACTTTAACTTATCCCTGTATTGATTCATATATCTGAGAAGAAAATATCCATATCCTTGTATATTTTGAAGTTAACACTATATTTTTAAAATTAACACTATATTTGCCATTTAAAATTCTTTATACTGTCAATGGAAATTTATCTCACTATTCTCCATGTATTCCTTATTAATTCAGCCTCTTGAAAGTAAAATATTAAATATCTTTTCACGTAAAGCCCTTCTTTGTCCTTCAGAATTTTTGTAGGCTAGATTATTAGTGCGAGGCTACTAGGCTGCAAATATTTTTCATGCCAGAAACATATAGATAGATTGGTGAAAAATATGGTAGATGACAGATGGTAGAAATACCTTAAATGGATGAAAAAAGACTTAAAACCAAACCAGTATATGGAAGCAGGAACTCCAGAACTGGATGTCAGACCAGAGAAAGTACTTAGAAAAGTGCTCTATCAAGGGGAATAGCCTGGGGCAAGGCTAAAATGCCCCAAGCTTAAAAAGGGAAAATTATTTTCTTTTAATGTAGGTTTATTTTTAATTGATATGTAAATATATAAAATTTGTTCATATGAATTGGCACCAGTGATGTTTCAATCCATATACACATTGTGTGATGTTTAAATCAGGCCAAACATATGTATCTCCTCAAACATTTATTTCTTTATGATGAAAACACTCAAATTTCTTTCCTTTAGCTTGAATTTTTTAACTTAAAAATTATTTAATGTGTATGAGTGTTATGCCTGCATGTATGTAAGTGCACCCATATCGTGCAATGCCCTCAGAGGTCAAAAGAGGGCATTGGATCCTCTGGAACTGGAGTTATAGACAATTGTTAGCTGCCATGTGGGTGCTGGGATTCAAACCTGGGTCTTTGGCAAGAGCAGAAGCACTCCTAACCAGTCATCATCTCTCCAGCCCCTAGCTTAAAATTTTAAATGCACAGGAAATCACTCCATTGCTGTGGATGTAGAAAAATTTAAAAATGGTTGTATTTGAGACAGTGCCTTGTGTAGCCTTGGCTGGCCTCATACATGCTAGGTAGCTGAGGATGACCTTGAACTTCTGATCCTCACAGTGTTAAGATTAAAGATGTATACTCTTATGCTTATCTCAAACATAAGAAAGTTTTATAGGAGTTTTCAAGGCTTAAAATGCTGGGCATGGTGGCACACACCTTTAATCCCGGCACTTAGGAGGCAGAGGCAGGCGGATCTTTGTGAGTTTGAGGCCAGCCTGGTGTACATAGTGAGTTCCAGGACACCTGGGGCTACAGGGAGGCCTGTCTCAAAAAGACAAAAAATATGTTCTTGTAAATCACTATTTTCTCAAAAGGAAAATGCACTCTTTAGTATTTTTTACATATATTTTATTAAGGAACATTTATGTCACAGAACATAATTCATATTTCTTGAGACACTATCTAGAATATGATAGGGCAGTGGCACCGAAATTTAAGTAGTACCGAAGTTTGATGATACACAAAAGTCAATGGGAAGAAGATAAACAGTTCACACACAACTGTGCATGAAGGCATAGGAGATGATAGCATATGTGTTCACATTTACAACAAATAGTACTTTTTTTCTTTGCTTCTTCTGCCGAACATTTCGGACTTAGGGATGACTGAACACTGTCAATATTCTTCACTTACTTTTTCCATGCAGTTGTCTTATCACACTTGCCATTCAATCACTTGGCCTTCTGGTATATTTTGAATGCATAAGCCCTCAAATTTTGTCTTCTATTCTCCATCCATACATCATCGATCTACGCATCTATCAACCATACATCATATATATGATATGTTTTCATGATAACATCATTTCATCCTTTACCATTTTTGATAATTCAGAATGAAATGATATAGTTTTCAAATAAATATTTGGTCTTGCTATTTTGCATTTTTAAACTTGATTGGTTCAATCTACAGCATCTCTTTAGAGTTCTCCCACTCATTATTTATTTATTTAATATTTCTATTGTGCTAACTAACACATGGTTGATGCCTTGGACCAAATATTGCCCTTAAGAGACTGTAACTCATGAACCTCTTTAGTCCTCGCTTGTAAAACTAGCAGCAAAATCTACAGACTACCCTTCCTGTTTTGTTAATTGTTTTAGACATTTATGAGTTTTCTCTCCCTTCTCGTCTCCTTCCCGATCCTTCCCCCCTCCCCCTCTCTCCATTTTTACTCTTTGGAAGACTGTACACTGCCTATAGAAAATACCCCCTACCTACAAAAATCTGAACAAAATATGTCTAACATGCTTGATATCCCTATAGGTCTACCCTTTCTGAAATTGTTCTCATTGTAACCCAGTCCACTTTTCTTCCTGGCATACATAAAACACTTATTTCATATGTGTGAAACCACTTTATTTGATGATAGCCTTTAAATGAGTTCTCATAAATTAATCTCATGCAGATAAAGCATAAAAGAAATATAATGAACAGGAAGGCAGAAGGAAATAAAAAATACTGATTTAAAATCTGAAACGCTAAAAATATCATTTGCTGTTCTAAACAGTGTTGGCAGATGTTGTGCAAATACATTAAAAAAATAAAATGACAGCAAACTTCTTATTTTTTCCTCTCAGAAGAGTACAATGTTAAAATATACTTGCGTAGTAGCTTGCATTAATTCTAAAGGTAATGACATAAATGTGCAGGTCTCAGCACCCTTTGAAATCACAGAGAATGAGGTGAGCACTTATCAAGATAGCTGCGTCATCTTTCCATCACTGTGTTCTGTAAGATCCAACCTTTTCTTTGCTACCTGAACTCTGATTTGTTTAGGTACTGAAAGATGTTCCTTGAATCTAAAAATGTACCGGAAGGTCATAATTGAGCCAAACCAGGAAAGATAAGCATGTCTCCAGGGCCAGTGATTAGCCTGGGAGTGAACATGTGGCCAGGAACTGACCAATAGATTGTGGCCTGAGTCAGCTGGTTGGCTTAGTCCTTCACACATGCTTCCTTCTGGGTCATGTCCTCTGTTCCATCCCTGGTTTCTGTGTGAAAAAAAGAAACCATTAGAACATTGTCTATTTACTACAAGCAGGTTGGATTTGTTTTGTTTTTAGCTAAAATTATTTATAATGAATATGATGTTGATGTTTTACTTGGGGGTTTATTTATATGCACAGAATGAACTCTTTGAACATTGTTTACCGTGTGTTTCCATGAATAATTTCTGTCTTCCTCCAGATTACAATGGTTCTCTGCTTATTTCAGTTCTACCATGACTATCACCAGTCTCAACCAATTTGCCTTTACAAAGCTCATTTTTAATTGAATTTTATATAATATATTTTGATTGGTTTTAGATGCCCTCCCATCTGCATCCTTTTTATATATCCCTGCCTGATTTCCTGTACTCAACATATGTTAAGTCCTTTTGCGGCAAGTTGGTGTCCCCAAATGTGTGCATCCATCTAGTGGAGCCTGCTTAACCTACTTACCTACCTAGTGTAACATCCTTACAGAAACCCAGCTCTCCCTCTCTCAGTGGTTATCAGTTGCAGTAGTTCCTTGGTTAACAGTGGGACTTGTTCCCCACTTGACTTCTATGCTGGGATTCTGACTGGCTTGAGATTGTGTGGGTCTTGTGCGTGCTGTTGTCACTACACCTATGTCAAAGCTTAGTTTTAATTTTTTGTATAATTTCTTGGTTAACATCAGGCTTAATGTCATTCTAATGTTTTAAGCATCAGAACTTATACTGTTTGTGTGACTTGTAAACTGAACACAATAAAGCACACATCCTTTCCTATATGATCTCAAGAACTCTCAGTCCTTGTGGTCAATAATTTCTTAAGCAGACATGTAGACATTCTAAAACCAAAGCACTAAATCTGGTAATGCCCAATAGTGTCATAGAGGATGGGATACATATTTTAAAGAATGAAATCAACTTTGAAGGGCTGGAATTTCTACTTTTTTCCTTACTCTACAGAGAGGAAGAGAAGAAAAAATAAATATGGTTTAAGGCCAACAACGTCCTTTAAATATGTTATTCAGTGACCATTGCTGGTTTATTTTTGTTAAATAAATGCTTTCATTTCTATTAACAGATGTATGGCCATGTCAAAGTACAATATTCAAAAGTTTTCTGTGATTTTCAGAAAATATAATTTCTAGAAAGTTTAAAACATAATTCTCATATAAGATGATGTTATTTTATTCAAGTCATTAAATAGGAACAGATAAGATGTTAACTTTTAAGTATGTGTGGGAAACAGGGATTTAAATGATTCACTTGGAAAGGTATTAGTAAATATTGGAATGAGATTTCTTTATTTCACATAAAAGGTGACTATTATCTTACAGAACAATAAAATCATCACTTTTAATGACATCCTCTCTTTTAAACAGAAATCTGTAACTTAATGTGCAATTTCAGAGTCTGAGACTAGGGCTATTGTTAAGTAGATAACAGTGAAGTCAATCACAAGTATATTCTCTTAGAGATGTAAGTAGTCCTTGACTAAATATGTTAAGCTCTGTCCTGGTATAACATTGCAAAGATATCTTGGGTCTTGGGAGATAGCTTAGTTGGTAAAATGCTTGCCAAGCATTGGTCCTGGTGCTGGAGAGGTGAAGATAGGGAGACGATGAGCTTGCTGCCAAGAAAATCTGGCCAAAACATGAGCTCAAGCTTCAGTGAGAGACCTTGCCTCAGAAATTAAGGCAGTGATTGACCAAGAAAGACATATGATGCCTCCCTCTGTCTTTCACAATATTGCACACTTATGCATACACAACTGCACTCACATGCACACACACATAAACACATATATTGCCCACATTTTGTGGGGGCTTATTTTAAGTTTTAATTAAACTTAAAGAGGTAACAGTTGATATCTTTTAAAAATGTATAGAGGTATTGAATTTTAAAATAACTTCTTCATGGATTGATATCTCTTGCTTCCTAAATCATTTTCCTGTTGTGAAAGCAGATATTACTTCCTACTTTGTGTTAACACTGGATCAAGATAATTAGGTGTGTGTGTGTGTGATATTGGGTAATCAATCTCACTGAAGTTCAGAAAATGAAAGGTTGAACCAACATCAAAACATAATACACTAAAACTTCAATTTTATATTATAATTGAGTCTTTGTCATTATGAGTCACATAATGAATATTCTTCATATTACACATTATCTCATTGCTTTAGAGAAAAATTCAATTTAAAGGTTCTTGATTTTAGACTGAAGATGGAACATATATTTTGATTTTTAGAAATAATTTGGAAAATGAGATGAGGCAACTGCTGAGTGCAAAAAGACAGGTATCATCTTATTTATTAGTGCATCCTTTGTATCCACTGTATTATTATTCCTTAGTCACTAATAGTGATAATGATGACTAAGTATTTAACTTTAATGCTAGTCTTCTCCATGATTAACAACAGCAATATACTTTGATACCACTGTGATCTTCTGCAATTAATCCTCAAGCTGAGACATTTGATAGGAACACTGGAATACAGATTTCCTCACAAAAAATGAAAATATTTTGTGAAGCTAATGTGCACCTTAAATTTTTTTTATCACATATATTTGTGTGTGTGTGCCATCACTTACATGTGTGCCACAGCACTCGTGGGATCAGAGTACTTCTAGAAGTCTTGTTTCTTCTTCTGTGTAGCACAGAAATCGAGCTCAGGTCATCAGGCTTGGTGGCAAGAGCTTTTACTCACTGAGGCATCTCACCAGCTCAAAGTGTACTTCTAAAGAAGGAACTAAGTAGTGGTAATTTTGCAATAAAGTAATGGCTGTGGCAGCCCAAATCAGTCCTGCCAATATACACCCATCTTCAGCTTCAGGGCATGCTTTTTACATTAATAGCTAAATAGCATGGCGTGTGACCGGCTTTCTTGTAAGACTTCTGCAGGACTTCTTAGCCATGGTTACTTCCTTCATTTTAACCCCCTTTGTTCACTGTTTCATTCCCTGTGGTTGCTCTCTCTCTCTATTTTCCTTCCATTGCTCTACAACCTCAAATAACAATGTGCCCCGGAGAATCCCATTGTGCTTGGGAGTAAGACAGAGCCAACAACAACAACAACAACAACAACAACAACAACAAGCAACAGCAGACCCATTTAAATTTGAATATCCAACATCACAAGTATTAGACTGTCACAGCACTTCCTCATTCTAGAAAAGTAATCTTTTATAAACCATTTCCAGTGATGTCTGTCCATTACCTCTAGATACTTCTTTTCTATTCTATGTTTATTGGAATGGTAAGTATGTTTTCCCCCCTTTTTGTTTGCCCTTCATTTCCAAAGTCATCACTTTTTGCACCCTAATGTGAAGGGAAATTTAATATCTTGTCTAAATATTTTCCATAAATTATTCAGTTGTCTCGTGAGCCTTGCCTTTGCCAATGACTTTAAAAAAAATACATTATAGAGAGATGTAATTCTTCTACAATGAAATACTTCCTTTCCCCTAATAGTAGGAATTGGGCCATCTTTATTAAAGAAAATGAGATTTTTTTCAAAGAGGAGGGTGATAGCATGGGGTGGGAGGGGGGTGTTCTGTTTTGTTTTGGTCTTTCTGCTGTAGAATTATGAAGGAAAATTCCCTCCCTAATCTGTGGAATTTTCCTTGTTGTATATGGGGAAAGAACAAACAGACTGATGAGTGGCAAACTGTTTTGAGGCTTTAGTTTGGCTCCTGGGAATGGACATTCTCTGGAGTATGTGAGCCTGCTCTTAGCTGTTCTAATAAAACCTGTAAAGGGTCTGGGAAAGAGCTTCCTAGGTAGGAAGAAATCCTCTGTGCTCTTATCTGGCAGAGTCCTTATCACCCAAGGTGTCAAATATCTCATGTGAGAACACTGACTTTATTATGTTGTAATGATTACTTAAAAATGAATATTTTAGGCACTGGAGAAATGGTTCAGTAGTTAACCCTAACCCACATAGCAGCTAACAACTGTCTGTAATTCCAGTTCAGAGAGATTTGACACCCTCTTCTGACCTCCTCAGATATTGCACGGCACAGATGCACCTACCTACATGCAGGGAATACACTCATACACATAAAATAAAAAATGAACATATTAAAAGAAAAAAATAAACAGGCTGATCTTCCAAATAGACTATCTCTAACTTTTAGTAATAATAGCTGGCATTTGTATACAAAACATTTATACAGATTTTAATATTTTTTTTTAATTTTTAATAACTACATGTTTAGAAGAAGCATTTCATTACAGCTTTTAAGCGGGAAATGTAAATTGTTGAGGGTAGGTAGGGATGAATCCAGAAAAAAATTATGATGAAAAACATTTAAAAAGCATTTGAAAATGGAATCAGGAAACCACTCAGAGTTCAGGAATTAGGTACAGCCTAAACCACAGCCTGGTTCACAGTTGAATTAATACAGTTATACAATATTGAACTCAGTAAAGCCCTGTAAGACATAAAATTGAATGGTGGAAGAAAGAAAGAATACACAGAACATGCTTTGCCTGTTGGGTAAACAAATATCTCAAGTGTTGCTTTAAGATGAGGCTTATTTTATTCCAGGCTAAATCAATTAAATTCTGTGTAATTTAGCTATTTAGGTGAAAGAACATGATACTTGTCTCAATTCTGTTGACTGAGAGAATCGAGATAAAGCAGGCTAATAGAAATGAGTTATAATTCAGTAATGCCATTTAGACTAAGTGAATTCTGATGAACAGCAGAATAGAAGGGGTGGTAAGCAAAGCAGATGGAGCACCCGATTCCACTTAATACATAGATGCAGAAGGTGCTTGCTATAATGGTTTTTGTTTCTCAAAATCACTCTGGTTTACATACTTTTTTGAAAATTATTTATTTAATAACCACATACTTAGAAGAATCATTTAATTACAACAGCATTGACATATTCAGTAACAATTTCCTGAGCTAAGGTGCATCTCTTTCAAAATTGGCTGTAAATTTTTAGGTTTACAGTTGAATTATTACAGGTACACAATATTGTACTCAGTATAAACCCTATAAGACATAAAATTAAAGGAGGTTCATAAAGAAAATTTCATTTTTAATGTAATTGGCATTAAGATGTTTGCACACGTGTTTCTAATCTCTATATATCTGATTATTACCTAAGGTGCATCTCTTTCAAAATTGGCTGTAAATTTTTAGGTTTACAGTTGAATTATTACAGGTACACAATATTGTACTCAGTATAAACCCTATAAGACATAAAATTAAAGGAGGTTCATAAAGAAAATTTCATTTTTAATGTAATTGGCATTAAGATGTTTGCACACGTGTTTCTAATCTCTATATATCTGATTATTACTTATTACTATCGGTTACTTTCTGAGCTCCTTGGCATCTGAGCATGGCTATCAAGTCGTCAGGTGGATTTCAGTGGTAATGTTTTTCACATCTAATTATTAAGGAACAAATTTTTATGCTTTGAAGAATTTTATTTTTTATTCATTATTATTTTTTAATTTTTAATAACTACATGATTAGAAGAAGCATTTCACCATAGCTTTAACATATTCAGTAACACACTTCAGAGCAAGAGTACATCTCTTTCACAAGTGGGTACAAGTTTCTAGGTTCACAGTTGAATTAATACAGTTATACAATATTGAACTCAGTATGAAGCCCTGTAAGACATAAAATTGAATGAGTTTTTAACCTTTAAAAAAGATCGCCATTTCATTTTAGAATACATTGTTTCTTGCAGAAAGACTAGAATCAAACCCTGATAAGTATGTGCCCAGACATAACTACAGGAACCAGGGTAATAGAAAGGAAACAGGGAGGTAAAGGAAAAGAAGGAACCTGAAAGAGAAGAACAGTAGGAAACAGGCCTTAATAAGGGAGATATGGATAAAAATTGGGTTAGTTTAAGGGAGAGGGGAGGGAAGGGCATACAAGGAACCTAAGGGACAAAGGGAAAGAAGGAGCTCAACAGAGGTAGGACCATAGAAGAAGAGTATTATTATGGAGAAAGGGGGAAATGGGGGCATCTTAAGTGGGAAAACCATGATGGAGGGGTGAGACAATGTGAGAGATAAATAATGCCTAGTTAGTTTTGAAAACCAGAGGGAACCATATTACTCCTACAACCTACTGACAAATTATACATAGCAGATCAAGACACACATGTCTAGGTAAGGTTTATCTGAGAACAATTGGTTTTTGCCCAAGATTTATCTACATGGCACACAGTAATTAAAAGTACCAGACTGGTGGAACTAACCTTCTTGGATGTTTAATAGACACACTTTGAGGTCTATTTTAATTTGGTCAGAGGGACATAAAGGACTGTTTTTGTTCCTTGCCCTCCTAGGTCGACTAGTTCCGGGGGACTATGAGCATCTCTCAAAATGTCCTGTGATTTGGTGGGTCACCTGTCCTCTTGATCAAGGAGGCCAAGGAGACCCCACCAGATGGACTTGAACCAGTGTCCATTCTACAAAGAAGAGGGTCAACAGAGAGGAATCATTTCCTCCATGCTTCCAAGTGAAGCCAACCATGGTTGAGTAGGACCTTTGACTTATCTTCACATAGGCAGAATTGGTAAAAGAAAGGAGCCATGGGCTCCTCCCGAGCCCATGTTACCCCTGAGGAACAGATCCTCAAATGACCTTAAGAGTAAAAATAAATTGGTTTATCTGGCCCAATTGTAAGGTTTTAAATACCCAAAAGGAAAGTATAAGCAAAGATTAATGGGGTCAATAAAATATTTTAAAAGTCCATGTGTATAGCTAAATGCTACATAACAAGAAACAATGTCAGACAGGAGATACCTTCCTTTGAGTTGTTGGCCAGGGTGTACCAAAAGATACCTAGATAGTAACCCAGCATAGAACAAAAAATGAACAACAGACCCCAATCTTATCCAAAGGAGTATTAACAACTGATTGCTGCTAGGTGAGGAACAGCTGACCCTCGTGAAACAAAGACCTCTAAATAGGTTGACTAGACTCAACAGAAGGGCAATTGGTGGGGAATGGCTGGGGGTGCCAACAACACAGCAGACAGTAGCAGGGATATCAGAGTATAAGGGCTCAAGTGGGGGGAGGGAGGCTATGGGAGGGTGCTATCTGGGATATGGGTGTATAGTTGAATAAGATGGTTTGGGATGTTCTGCCTAATACACACACACACACACAAATAAAATCAACAAAATTTAAAAAACGTATTATATTTGAGGAAGAAGCATAGAAATTTACATCATGCTAATTAGTGGAGGTGATAAACGTTACCATTGAAATCTGCCCAATGACTTTGTAGACATACACAGGCACCAAGGATCCAAGTGCAACCAATTACGACTAGTAGTAATCAGATACATACAGATTGGGGATGCATGCACTGACATCTACATACTTTTTTATAGCTGTATTTGTTTCTGTGCTACTGACCGAGTTAAAAAAATATTCTATAGTGTGGCTGCTGCCAGATGCGGCCGCTTCTCCATTCACACATTCTGTCACCCTTCGCTCCTTGCTGTAGCTACAAGATGTGGCCGCTCTTCAGCTTGCTCAGTGCTGTGGCCCTCTTCTGCTCTCTGCTGCTGCTCTTCTACTGGCCTGGTGCTGTCTCAGATAATTGCTACTTCTGCCCAGTGCAGGAGCCCTGGGCTCTTTAGGAGATTGTGTCAGCAGAGCGCATTCAGACACAGGAGACCAGGTTTGGTGATGCAGATCCCCTTTATTGTAGAAGGGCGCAAGCTTATATAGGGGTAGGGGTCCAATCAAGAAGTTACAACTCAGATCTTTGGCAGGGCTGTGTCCTATCATGACATCATGAGTCAGACACCTTATTAGCATAATAGGTTTCAGGTTACTAGATTCTGGTTTCCTGTATGGGGCCTGGATTCCTCTGAGCCACGTGATCCAGGCTGTTGCACTATCTAAGTGTTACAATTTAGAATCTCAAGGGTGCTTATCAGGGAGTGGTGAGCTCTAGGCATCAATCTCATGATCTGCCAATGGGAGCAATTATCACAAGGCGTTCCTTGTGGCTCCAGCTGTTGGCCGTTGCCTCGGGCCTGCTGTATGGCTGTCATTAAGACTTTCACCCTAGGCTCAAGCCTGTCTCCCATACTATAGGACTTCTATGAGCTATTTGCTGTGTAAATTTACTATCACATGTATTTTAAAAAGTATTAGCTAAAATATTCTTAAGTTACAACACTCACATTTGTAGATCACAGTAAACAGTGCAAATGCTATCATCTTTTAGAAGTCAGGAATTTTCCCTACAGCAACATGGACCTTTGTGGAGCCTGCTGTCATTTGGCTCTCTAGAAAGGAAATATCCTTAGGCCACAGGGAAATCTTTTACTTTTTAAAACCGATAAAAGTATGGAAGATAAGCTGTAGGCTCTGTCTTTAAGCTCAAGATAATGCAAATTTAAATATTTTCTCCTTCAGTAACTAATCCATGAAATGGCTGCTTTATTAATAGAAAAATTAACTAAACTTGATAATTCATTTCTTAGCAAATGGGTTCCAAATAATTAAATTTTCACGTAATTATTTTTCAGTCTGCTGCCAGACCTTGTAAAGCACACTTTTTCCTTCCTTTTCCTTATTAGTGTTGCATACCCTTTCACCTTAAATCAGGAGATTTAATGAAGTACTAATGAGACTTTCAGATTCAAAAGAATGTTTAACAATGTTGTTTTCCAAGACATTTAGAATAAAGAGCTGTGATTGCACTTTTTTTAAAAATTTCTTTGGCTATCTGACAATTTCTGGTAAAAGATGTTTTTTTTTTTTTGTTTTTTTGTTTGTTTGTTTTTTGGTAAAAGATGTGTGTTTTTTTTTTCTTTTTAAATGAATGAACCAACTGCCAGCATTCATCCTTAAGGTGTTTTCTTGGACAAAGGTCAAGTAAGATGAAAAAGTTGTAATAGGGAAATGCATTTTCATTTTCAAAGGCTGGTATCCTTAGAAATACATTTCTTTTGTCATAGACATTGGGTTATGATTTAGATTTGCTCTCTCCTTGGGAAACAGTCTCTATTCTGCTGACCACAAACAACACTGAGTCTCAAGTGCCCTCCTTGATTATATTGAACTTGCACTGGAGTGATCAAGTACAGAAATCATATTTTATTCCTTCATTTTTACCTATGTTATTATTAGTATCATTTGCTTTTATAGCAATTACAATTATACAAAATAATGTGTTTCATCCTGACATTTCATACATATATTTAATGTACTTTAATCATATCCTACTACCACATTGCATACTCTCGTCTCCCCATTAGTACTATTTTTAGGTGATGAGACTTAACAGTGATGCTTATTGCAAATGACTCTGTCAGCAACTGAGCCTCTCATCTCACACAAATTGGAAAGTAGAGAAACATGCAGAGAATCCTGCTGTGGCACTGATGTCCCTTGCAGCTACCCTGGTATACTGATGTTACTTTAACATGGGTAAACTACTACTGACTTTTCTCTTCCCAAATACTCAGGAGTAAACTTTTGTGGAAATCCTCTCATCATTCAACCAGAAAGACTACAATCATTCTAAGTATTTCAAGCAAATGTAGAACACTTGTTTGAAAAGGTTGAAGAAGGAAATTAATAGACTGTTGCAAATTCCTTTAAAAAAATTTAAAGCACTAAAAAAACTGTGTGTGTGTGTGTGTGTGTGTGTGTGTGTGTGTGTGTGTGTGTGTATGTACAGACAGGTCACATATGTGCAGGTGCTGGAGGAGGCAAGAAGGGACTTTGGATCCCCCTGGAGCTGGAGTTTATAGGCAGCTGTGAGCCACCCAGTTTGGTTTCTGGAAACTCAACTGGGGTCCTCTAGAAGAGCAGCAGGTTCTCTTAACCGCTGAGCCTTCTCTCCAGCTCCTGAAACCTCTTTTTATAGTGATGGGATATAAAAACCTCTTTTTATAGAGAGGGTGGTGAAAGGAGAGATCAAGAGCAGTTCTGTTGTTGCGACTCTGTGCCATCCTCAGCCATGAGAGTTTATAGAAACCTCAAAGGATCCTGAAGTCTCTGGCCACATGCATGGTTGACAACTTTGCTCTTAGAAAAGGTGAGCAGTCTCCCTCCTACTTCTGCATCCTTCTAGAGCTTCCCATTCGTAGAAAGCAAATGAGATATAGAGAGACTAGGAGATAGAGCTTACAAAATGGGCTTTGAAATATAAAAGCAAAACAGGCAAGAGCACACCTGTGTTCACAGGAATGTGGGAAAGTGAACAGCACACTGGGATAAATGCTATGGATTCTCCCTTAGATCCTGGGTCCTAAAGTCCAGCCAAGGTTCTTTACTTCTTTTTATACCCAACTCTCCTCTTTTTTCATCCTCTCTAGGCTCTACGTCCACACTGGATTTTTTTTTTGTTGTTGTTGTTGGAAGGAAATGTCCACTTATTTTTCAGAGATTTTTTTTTTCCTTTGCTTGGGTGGAATTTCAACTTTCTTTGCAATTCCTGGAGTCTTCCTGATGTATAATAAAGTTCAGCCACTATCTCTAGTCCACTGATGATATTCATCCTGTATTTATAGTCTTAGACTTGTGGAACTTCATTTGAGAAGAAAGAGCCATGAGTCCTAGGATTCATTTGCTTTCTTAAAATCAAGACTTTTATTCCAAGTTTAAATGTCAGGAGGCTCAATTGCAAGGACATTCTCCTAAATTTTTCTAGCCACTTACTATCCTTAACTCTCATGTTTAAGTCTACCATCAATATCAAAATATCTTTTATATGAAAAAAAGTAGGATCAAGGTCCATCCCCCATGATATTTATTTCTGTTGATACAGAACTGTTTTCAACAAATTTACCCATTTATTAAACATGATATTCTGCTTTTGCAAGCTTTAGCTTTATTTTTATGCTTATAATTTTTTTAAAAATTGAGAATTTCATACAGGAGTATTTACATTGTTTTCATTCCCCAGGTCCCCTCAAA
Organism: Nannospalax galili; assembly: GCF_000622305.1. NCBI lineage: Eukaryota > Metazoa > Chordata > Mammalia > Rodentia > Spalacidae > Nannospalax > Nannospalax galili. The sequence goes on from NW_008350535.1 coordinate 956,720, forward strand.
CTCCAAAAACTCCCTTCTCCCTCATAATTTCTTGTCCTCTTATTTATTATTATGACACACACACACATATATATATATGTGTGTGTGTGTTTGTGTGTGTGTGTGTGTGTGTGTGTATGTACATATACATACAGGCAGTTGTGAGCCACCCAGTGATATATATGATGCACTAAATTCATTTAGTAGTGCTTGTGTGTACCTGTGTTTACAGCTTCCAAGTTGGGATTAGGTAATCTCTCAGGGAGTTAGCCCCTGGAGAAAAAATTATTTCTCCCTCCCTCAGTGACCATTGATTGCCTGTGGTTCTTCATCTTGAGGTGGGACCTTGAGAAAAATTGCAAGAGCCAGAGGGACAAGACTGGCTGGTTTATGCTTGTAATTGTACAATATATTAGAAGTGTTTGTTTCTGGTTCGTGTTTACTATCCATGGGAAGTCAAACAGTGCTAAAGCAATCTCAGTAGAAGTTCTGCTGATTCCATTTAGAAATGTTCTGTATCTTTAAGCAATCACCATCTCTTCCTCTTCACAAATGCTGGTAAATGGTACAACTTCTTTCACACTTACACAAACATTACAGTTTTCTTGTTTTTCACTCAGTTTACACTCTGGTTTCATTCCAACCAATACTCCACGTGGTAAACAGAGTGATGTGTTGGTGGCTTTTCTTTACATGATAAAATAAGACAAAATGTTTTTTGCATTATTCAAGAAGAATAACTTTCAAGAAAAAAGAAACATTGAATTATATGCAGCTTGCCTAAACAAATGTGTTTTCCAAATATATCCTTTGAGATTTAATAAGGCCTAATTATTCATCCCTTTCCACTGTGATTTTTAACACATTTTTGTTAATTTGGCTTCTCCTCATCAATTCCAAATTACACATGATTTCTATGAGATGAAAATTTTCTTCTGGTGGACATTCAGTAAAATTAATTAAGAGATACTTTTTACATAAGTAAAATATTCCAATTATACAAATATGTGCTAATTGAAGACAATTGATTTTAGAGGGAAAAGCAGTCATTCAAGGAAGACAAAAAGGCAATTTGTAACACCATGTTTATATAATGAGGGCAAATTAAAAGCACTGATGTGATACAAGTTTCTTATTTTGTTTAGTGGTTTGTTCATTCTTTATTCTCCACAGACATTTTTGTCCTTTTTTT
>NW_008350535.1:957936-967965 GCF_000622305.1 Nannospalax galili
ATTTTTTTTTTTTTTTTTTTTTTTTTTTTTTTTTTTTTTTTTTTTTTTTTTTTTTTTTTTTTTTGCATAGCAGTTTCAAAAGCCTTTGCCCTAGAACCGCATTTTATCAGAGACTGTGTTTCTGGCCTATAATCAGCTCATCTGTGTGTCCTAGCAGCAGAGCTAGCCTATGTCCTAGAATGTTTTGCTTGTGTGTGACCGAGTTCTAGCCAGAGTGATGAGAAAGTTCCTGTTTTTGAGCAACACAAGTCTTAACTGGGGTCTTGTGTTCCTTCTCATGTTGTATACAGATGAACATGAGGATTCTGAAATTCACAATGTGTTTTAACATGGCAAAGTCATACATTCAGAAGAAAGTATTCCTGAATTACCATTTGGGGAAAGCCATCCAATCATTATAGACATTGCCTCATCACTTGCACAGAGAAACTACTGTGTCAAACCACTGATATTTTTGGTGTTCAACAGTTAAAAGAGCATTAGAATAATAAACGCTTATGTCACAAAAGGCCATGTAGATTCTCTTGCCTTTATTCCCAATGTATTTTTTTATTTAATTTTTATTCATTTTATACAAAACGTTTTAATCATCCTTATGCTCCCTCCCCCCATACACACCCCTCCATAGTCCACCACACACAACAGATTCCATATAATCTGCCATATATGGTAAGGCCTATTGAGTCAAGTTTATGGATCTAAATACCCTTCAGTACAAGTTCATCCACTGGTGTCTAGTCAACCTATCTAGACTCTTTCCATTAAGTTTATCTTCATTAAAGAAGATCAACTCTCCCTCACCCAGCAATAATCAACTGTCAATAGTCCTTTGATTAAAGTTGGGTCCTGCTGCCCATTTTCCTATTTTTATGCTGGGTTTTTGTCTGATTAAGTTTGCATGGGTCTTATGAATGATTACACCATTAATGTAAGTTTCATATGAGCAAGATCCCAGAGACCTGGAAGACTCTGTTTCCTTATGTTCGTGCACCATCCCTGGCTCTTACAGTTTTTCCACCCCCTCTTCCTCAATGTCCCCTGAGCCATGGGTGGGTGAGTTTTAAAATAGGAGTCCAGGCACATTCTCTTGGCAGTCTCTTATTGTCTACACTTTGGTCATTTGTGGCCTTCTGTGTGCATCATACTGTCGCATGTGGAAGCTTCACTGGTGAGAGTTGAGAGATGCATTATTATTCTCTCTACCCCCTGTCCTGCTGTGTTCCATGAGCCTTAGGTGTAGAACTTCCATTTCAGATGTTTTACTTAGGGCTGGGCATCTCTCAGACCTTTACTCTTTGTGTGTAACCAGTTGTGGCGTTCTGTAACAGTCTCCATCTTTTGCAGAAAGAAGCTTCTTTGATGAGTGGTAAATGGTATACTTGTTTGTAAAAAAATCATAATAGAAGGCAACTTTGCAGTCCTCAAGTTCCATTACTCAGAACTCTGAGATACCATCTTCTGAAATGCGTTGTGAGTTCCTGACACTACCCATAGAGAATCTTATCTTTTCTCCCTTGCTTGGTCATTTATCCTGCTTGAAGTTTTCATACCTACAAACCAATGCTATGTAGGAAAATCCAGATGAGTGAGCAAAGATTACTATATCTTCTTGGGAAGACTAATGAAAATATTATCTGAATTTTCAGTTTATCCAGAAGAGTTGAGATTTTGTTTAAATCCCCAAGGTTGGGCATGAAATTAAGCTCATATTTCCATTTTTTTCAGTAGGGATGGGGGGAGGAGAAGCCTGTAACCCAGGAAAATGAAAGACAAGACCTTTTATAGACATAATTTTAAATCTGTCACACTTCTCCATGAAGCCCTTCTCCTTCTTTTCCATTGCACTTTAGTCAAATTCTACAGTCTGAGTAGGATCCATGAAGCCCTAGCCATGGCTAGCCTATCAATTCTCTTCTCAGGCCTGTTTTGTTTATTTTTTCAGACCACATTGATGATATCTTTTGTAGTTACAGTGCTCTCTGATAATAAAGCTTCACACACAACTTCTGCATGTTCAGAAAGCTCTACCTTGAACCCTCTGCCTAGGAACTCCCATTTTCAAGGTCTGCTTAAATTTCCCATTATCTAGGGCCTAGTTCCACCCCTTTGAAAATTGCTGTCTTTTTTCCCTTTTTTAAATAGATTTTTTTGTCTATTTCCTACAGAACAACTCAAACAATCTTAATAATCTTTATACCCCCATCCCCACTGGCACTCTCCCATTGCCCCCCACACCACTGGAGCCCATATACTGAGGCACTTGTTAAGGCCCACTGGGTTATCAGTGTCCCCAACCATTCCTTTTAAGTATATTTTTACTAAATTGCTTTCCTTTTATTGACTCTATTGCAATTTGTATTGTTAACTTACTTTCCCTGTTTCAGTTCCAACTGGCTTTGTTCTCAGTACTTGTAACATAAGAAGAACACAAGAGATACCTGTCAAAAGAATAAATGAACTAAAACCTTAGCATTGAAAAGGCTATTTATTGATGCACAATTGACTAAGGATATCCAAATTAGCAATGTTATGACTATTATGTTCATATCATACAGATATACTAGGAAATAATGCTTTGTACACTATAAAACATAAAATAAAGATGAGTTATTTTGTCATATGTTACTTTTCTTCAGTTTTTATTAACCAATATCCATGCTGAGATTTTGTCTGGCTTGAGCTTATATGGGACTTGTCCATGTTGATACCATTTCTGTGAGTTCATAGGAGTCACTGACCAGTTGTCTGGAAAATTCTGTTTCCCTTTGATTATCTACCACCTCTGACTCTTACAGTCTTTCCATGCCCTCTTATGAAATTATCCCTGAGCCTTGGGAGGCAGAAATTTGACATAGGTGCCCTATTCAGGAATAGACACTCTGAAGCCTCTTTTACAATGCATGTTACCCAGTTGTGGGATTCTGTGTTAATCACCATCTACTGCATAAGGAAGCTTTTCTGGTGAGAGTTGAGAGATGCATTAATCTATGGTTATTCATTAGGAGTCAGTATAACACTATATATCTCTATCAATTATCTATCTATCTATCTATCTATCTATCTATCTATCTTCTATCTATCTATCTATTGTCTATCTATCTATTTAGCAGAATAATGGCATTAGGCCTATGGCATGTAACCTATCTAGTCTCAGATTCCTAGGCCTGATATCAATGTCAGATATGGGCTCCATTCTATGAGGCAGACCATAAATCCAATTAGGAAGTTGTTGATTACTCCCACTATATTTGTACCATGATTGCATCAGTGGGCCTATCTTGCCAGGCAAGTTGTTGTAACTCCCAGCTATGTAAGGTTGATGTTTAATTTTCTCCTCCAGTAGCATGCATAGCATCACTTAGCACTATGAAAACTAGCCAGTAGAGATGAAGCTTTGGAGTCAGTATCAGCTTGTTTTGTTCTATGGCTCAACTATGTAGTGTCTTTAGCAATAGGGTCTTACCATCAAGTTCTGGTTGGTAACCAAGAGCAGGGGCAATAGCTAGTATTGTTTCAGGGTCAATCCCTGGTCAAGAGCTTCAAAAGAGGGAGTCCATTCCTGACAGTGGGCTTTTACTTTGCTAGCCTATGTTATCTAGTAAGGACAATGTCCTCCAGTTCTAAGATAACTCTTTTTCATCTGTTTTTGGAATGCATATGTCTATACTTTAAGAAGCTTCTAAAGTGGTAGGTTTCCATATGGATTTTACAAAGGCTTTTATATTTGTCCTTCCCCATACTCCCTCAACTGTCCTGCCTCCCATTCCCCTCCATATTTAATAGTTCCTATTCTAAAGGGAGAAAGGGTAATAACAGAGTTGTTTTTATTTTTAATCTTTCAAACACACACATGAATGAGAAAGAATTATATGCATACAGTATGTTGAACTCATTCCTTTTCACATTCCCCTTATCTTCCCTTTCTTACTCTCACCCCAATTCTCTTTGTTCCTATAGTTTTATTTCTATTTTCATATCATCATATCATCCTACACACAGAGAGACACACACATGAATATATATACATATATATATGTAATATATATATGTATATATATATCCTAGAAACCACAGATGAAAGATTCTTTGTAAGACAAGTTGTCACGTTGTCACTATGTCCAAGCTGACCTTGAACTCATGATCTTCCTACCTCAGCTTCTTGAATGTCAAGACTACAGATATACGGCATTATGCCCAGCTAACATCTTTCGTGTTGCATGATGGACATGACGACTTTTTTATGCTGGTTCATTTTCCCATAGAGCAATTTAAGGCAGACATTTCACTGTAGAGGTAGCAGGAGTCAATCCTGGATTCTATGATGTGACTCTAGAGAATTTATTCTATATAAATGGTCATTTTTGTTTTCAAATGCATGCAACAATGATGACCATATCACTGAATTCTATGAACAATTGATATAACAAAGAAGTAAAGTTATTTGCATAATATTGGGAATACTCAGAAAGTTCTTACCAGTGTTAAGTAGTAAAATACTAAACATTTTTTTAATGAGTAACAATAAAATTAGCTTTATATAGGAATTTTATACAGGATAAAGAATAAAGTGATTGTGCAAGATTAAGTAAGAATATAAGATTTTAAATCATTAAGATAGGAGCCTGAGAGATGGCTCTATAGTTAGAGAACTTGCTACTTTTCCAGAGGACTCAAGTTAGGCTCCCAGGACCCACGTTTGGCAGCTCACAATTGCTTGTAACACTAATTCCAAGGGATCTGACACCTCTTTTGGCTTCTGCAGGTCTGTGCACACACATGGCATGCAATCAGTCACACAATATACACATACACATAAATAAAAGATACAGTCTTTAAATCATTATATTAAAAGAAGGAATACACTAAACCACTAAGTGAAAGTTAAAACATACACTCAGAGAAAATGATCATGTTATTTTGGCCCCTTTTCTTTAAAAATTAATTAATACTGTTTTATTTAACTTTCTTTATACTAAAAGAAATTAGGTTCTTTAATTGTGCAGAGGCATCCAAATACTGAAAGAGCAAGAGAGAAGTCCATGTTGTAAATGTGAGATTAAACTTTTAGTGCCCTTGTTTAAGTTTACATGTCCTTGTGGAAATTATCTTCTGGTGAAGCTGGATGAGGCCGGAGGTGTCACTGGGGAGAGAATGCTTGGTATGATGCTCTGAATCATCTTTTGACACCTCCGACGTTACTTTCTTTTCACAGCCTGAACCATTAACAGTTTCGTGATGACTATTTCAATACACGTTTTCAGGAATCCATAATTTTTGAATAAAATAAGCTCCTTGCATATTTTATAGAGCACCAAGTTTTTGGACACAGAATGGTCAGGTGTAACTGGGTCATTGCTGCTGAACAGCAAGATGACACTTTGAATTTCATTTTTCAGTGGCGAAGTCTGCTCTGCACTTACAGTGATGTGTGACTCACAAAGGGGAAAATGCACATCATTCTCCCTTTGCTTGAATGTCTCCAAGGGCAAAAAGTAATGATTCTTTTTTAAAAATGGGTCCCTTGTTGGGGTACCAGGTTTGAAGTCTCGAGGGAAACATTATTCATCCCAAACATATTTTGTGAAAAATATTATTTTTAACATTAATACACGAAGTAATGAGCTTCATCATAGCACGTTCTGTTCCTGCCTTGTCCCCTCTCCACATCCCTGAGCCCTTTTGCTGTCCATCAATAACCCTTTTCTGCCTCCATGTTACTCCAGAATCCTCTCCTTTTCCTCCTCTGCTCCCTAAGTGCTCCTTTCCCTTTCATGGTCTCCTTTTTAGTTTAATCTCTCTCTCTCTCTCTCTCTCTCTCTCTCTCTCTCTCTCTCTCTCTCTCTCTCTCTCTCCCTCCCCCTCTTTCAAATTAAAATCTAGGATACTAATATGAGATAAAAGGCAGTATCCCCCCTCCCCGTTTAACCCATTTCTGCGATTTTCATACAGTATGGTTTGATGGTATTTAGATCTTTTCCTTATCTGTACTTCACCCACTGCCTCCACCCAATAATCTCTTACGTATGTGGCTTAGAGAGAATGATTGCGACCCAGGGTCCTTCAGTGTAGGTTCATCCGCTGGGCCCATCAAGAGTCCCATCCCTGTAAATCACTGTCCTTTCACCTCCCAGAAGCCATCAATCATGAAAAGTTCCTTAGGTTGGGTAGGGATTTCTTACCCACTTCCCCATGTCTAGGCTGGAATTTTGTCTGATTTGAGCTTGCATAGGACTTGTGCATACTGTCACTATTGCTGTGAGTTCGTATGAGTAACTGGCCAGCTGTCTGGAAGACTGTTTTCTTGTGGTCATCCACCCACTCTGGATCTTACATTCTTTCCACCTCCTCTGTGCTTTTTTGATTGTTAAAATAATGGCTTCTGTAGCCATCCACATTCTTGAAAACGTCATTTTGTAAGATAATTTTTTTCTTTTTACTGTTACATGTTTATGACATTTGTTCTACTTTTAAACATGCTGAAAATGGTAAGTATCAAGATTTGCCATATTTTGCTTTAGGGAATGACATCATATCTTGGAATTTTTAAAATACTTTATGCTTTTATTTATTACCTTTGACCAGGCCTGTTTATGTAAAGGATAAGTATCTGTTCTTCATTCTATTAGAGGAAAAAGATACCAAATCAAAACAATTAAAATAGAGTGGCTAGGTGCTGGTTACATCATTGGTGAATAATAACTGTGAAGTTATAAATACAATAATCAGATCTGATACACATAAATATGTTATCCTTTATAATTGAAATAAATTCATCTATGGATTTTTATTTGATTAAGATATCAGAACAACACCAATTTTACAACTGCAATACAACACAGGGGCTGGAGAGATGATTCAGTTTTTAAGAGCACTTACTGTTCTTGCAAAGGACCTAGGTTCAGGTCCTAGCACCTACATTATGCTTAATAACCATCTGTGTAACTCCAGTTCCAAGGGACCTGATTGCCCTCTTTGGATCTCCATGGACATTGCGTTACATGGGTGCACTTACATACATTTAGGAAATATATTCATACACATAAAATAAAAATAATAAAATAAAACTGTAACCCAGTTGCTTTGATCTACCTTTTTCCTTAATATCTTGACTTTTTCCTTGATATCTTTTCCCACTATCATGTGTATTTTCATTTGAGGTCCAAATGAAAGTAAAACAAATCTCTCCTCTTAAAATTCTCCAGTGATGCTTAATTTAATATGTCATCTAGGTTGGGCCAGAGTGGATAGAAGTTTAGCCATTTTTTCCCCAAATGTTCCTGTGAAAAAGATTTTTATACTGATATTAACATTGAAATTGGATTTTGGGTAGTTCAGATTGGGCTTTACATTGGAGGTAAGCCTCATTGAATCAACTGAAGTCCTTAATAGACAAAAGACCTACCTCCCTGAAGTAAAAAAGTAGTAAACCACCAAACTGATGTTGACCTTTTTCCTGAGTCTACAGGTCACTGACCTCCCCTGATCAGATTGTGGACATGTCAGTGCTCCAAGACTGAATAAGCCAATTACTTAAATTAATCTTAATACGTACATATAGGTAGCACTGGAGGTAGCACTCATAGCAAAAAAAATTAAATCCTTCTGCATATATTATAGAATTTAACTCAATTCAATCCAGCCTTTCCACAAGCAAAATTCTGAATTTCTGTCCTAAAATTTTTTCCTTACCTTTCTTTCCCTTTATGATGAACATGTAAACCAAATATGAGTTTGCCACTGAGGTTATCTTACCCCCTTTCCCTTTGCAGGCAATCCTTGAACAAGGTTTCCTAACTCTACCTCCCAATTCACCATTATTATCCTTTCTAGACCGTTAATTTGTCCTGTCACACTACCAAAGCCTTCGAGCCCTGGTCCCACTAAAATCCATTTTTAAAGCAACCTTTAGGAATATAATTCATATTTCATGCTTAGAAGTTTCCCAAGTCTCTTTACCAATTTTAGCTAAAATCCAGATGCTGTAAAGCCAGGATGGATTGGTTATGGCGACCTTTGTTCCTCTTTCTCCTCTGGCCAAATCACCCCAGCAGTAATCTGCTGCTTTTACTTCCATTCAGTCTTTTTCTTTATGACTTTTACCCCCGCTGTTCATTCTTCCTGTAATCTGCCCCACTTCTCAAGCCCATTTGTCTGCTTTCCAGGATCATGGGCCCAAACCACCTTCCAGCTGCTCCCTGGGATCTCCCCTGCATTTTCTCCTATTTCAGCTGCTCCCTAGGATCCCCCCATTTTCCCCTCCTATTCCAGCTGATCCCTGGGATCCCCTCCATTTTCTCCTATTAGCACTTCTTACTCTGATATTGTCCATTTGAGTTGCTTGTCTTTTTCTTTAAATGAAATCTTAAATAGATATTGATTTATTTTGAGGTGGGTGTGCCATGGTGTGTTTTTGGAGGTGCAAAGGCGTCAACTTCAGACTCAGTTCTCTCCTTCTACTGTATGTAGGGATGGAGCTCAGTTTGTCAGTCTTGGCAAAAAGCATGTTCATCTGCTAAGTAATCTCACCAGTCCATTGGTCTTTTTCTTTTCTCTTGATAGACTATAAATTTTTTAGAACAGAATTTTCCTGATTTTTTTTACTATAAACTCGGTTTTGAATTTTAAGAGCTATTCAGATTTTACAGAATTAATAATTGAAGAAATTTATGCTTTTTGGTTAGAAATGTTATTATAGAAACACTTCCATATTTTCTAATAACAGGTAATGGTAGACAATGGAAATATGAACAGAGAAACATGTTATTGAACTGAACCTTGACTGAAAAAATAGGCATGAGTTTGTTTTTCAAGAGGTATATGAATACAAAGTGCATGTAAGACACATTTATCAGAGCACAAGTCCAAGTGTAAGAGAAGTAAGTCACTGAGTTGCTGTTATCATATTCAGATGTTATCACCCTTGGTACATCTTTTGGAAGACACTTCAGAATAACTAATGTTTACAACGATGTCTTACAAATACTTAGTACATAGTGTTATAACACTGAAATCCAGAATTACTAAGTTAAGTAGTTATTTATAGAAGAAAACACAGATAAAGAATAAATAATATGATAAATGCAATGATAAAAATGTACAGTCTACACACTGGAGCATACAGAAAGCATAGTTCTTGGAATCCAGTCACCTAGGAAGGTCCTAAAGAAAGTAATATCCTAACTGTGTATTTAAAAAATACTAAACTAAAGGCAACTGAAGGGTAGGAAAACCTCAGGCAGAAAGAACAAAGTAAAGGCTCTGGGATGGAAATGTCTGTAGTGTTCATTGGGCTGTTAGCAACCAGACATGGTGGTACAAGCTTTTAATCCTGGCATTTGGGAGGCAGAGGTAGGTGGGTCTCTGTGAATTTAAGGCCAGTGTTGTCTACATAGAGAGTTCTAGGCCAGCCAGTGAGACCCTGGCTCAATAAACCAAAACAAACAGGACTGTTAGCACTTTGATTCTGCTAGAGATGGGCTCATTGTCTAAGAGTTGGAAGAACAAGACATGCACAAGTTCCAGAACACACATGCATACACACATACACTTATACATGCATTTATGTCATGATAAAATCACTGTAAACACATTGAAAGCTACCAAAACATTTAGCAGAGAAAAAAGATGTTCATATCCCTACTTTATTTTTTAATTTGTTTTTATTGAATTTTTTTGTATTTCATACAGAACATCTCAAGCAATCGCAATCATCTTTAAACTTGCATTCCCACCAGCACTCTCCCATAGCCCCCCCCGCCCCAACCCCTCATCCATGGGAGCCCATATACTCTGCCATCCCTGATAAGGCTCACTGTGTCAAGTCAGTGTCCCCAGACGTTCCCCAGTGCAAGTCCATCCACTGATGTCTGTCAGCCTATCTAGAGTTCCTTATTTTAGGAAGATCAGCTCTTCTTCACCTAGCATCAATCAATTGCCAGTTGTAAGAGCCAAGGAGGAGGTGCATGACCATATGAAAACAGAGTCCTACAAGTTTCTGGGAACCTGCTCATATGATTCTATGGCAATGGT
>NW_008350535.1:968231-980499 GCF_000622305.1 Nannospalax galili
TGGTGTTAGCATACACATGCAAACCCAGGCAGACAAAAACCCAGCATAGAACTAGGAAAATGAACAGCCTAGCTCTACTTTAAATATGTTCTACTGTCTAAAGACTCACTAGAAGCAGAGCAGGACTATATAATTTAAATACCAGCTAGAGATTTATTTTAGATGCTGGGCAAAACAAAGCTGTCTGAAATCTAGAAATGGTGAGGGGAATGTTCAAAATGCAAGCACTGGGAATCAAATGAAGCAAATTTTGCAAATGTTTACTTCTGAAACATTTTAATCTTATTAAATAAGTCTCAATGTCCTTTTGCTAGACGTGTATTGTAGGACTTGGAACACATGATCAGCTTAAGCATATGTAAGTCAGTTATCTGAATGGGATTGTTAAAAAGTCCATAAATTTTTATTACTGGGATCTTGGCTGTTTCATAGCCGTCATTTCTCATTTTATTCAAATCTGCTGTTCATATCATCATAATAAAGGCTTCAGGAAATATATTTGCATTCATTGAGAATTTCAGCCCTTTAATTTTGTGCCTTTCTCTTTTGGTTATGGTACATATTAAAAGGTGGGATGATGGCATATTTCTATTGTCAATCCACTGATGGGAAAAATGAGGTCAAAAATGTTATTTACCCAAGGCTTTTGAGGTGTTTACTACTGGAATTATGTATAGCTCAGACATAAATTTCCAAGTTTCTGGGTTGTGAAGTTTTCTCAGTAGGCCACTGCTTTAACTTTTCCTTAGTATTTTTCTGTCAATCCTTTGTGCTTGTGAAAAGATTAAGGAATATACTTTTAATATAGTGTATTTACTACATATAGGTCATATGACTGCTGAAAAGGATCTTATAACCCTTGTGTAAGAACTACCTAGATCAAGTAGTTCTATTTTATTGCTCACTGAAGAGCAAGAAAAAGGAGAGAATTATTTCTCTAAATGAATATACAGCACTTTCATTTTATTCCTGTTTCATTTTCTATATTTAAAATGGATTTTATGTTTTGATTACAGTTATAAGCACCTAAAGTCATATTATGAATCAGAAATAGAAAACATGATATTTTATAATACCAATAGAGTATAGATTTAGCTTTTTATCGGATGATGATGTCTGTTTAGTAACTCTGACATTTTCTTTTTTGTTTGTCATATTCCTGTCTCTGATGAACATTCTCAGACTACTTGAAGTCTAGTGTGTAGATTAAAGGTAGAGTCATCCTGTTTCAGAACTTGCAAGGAGGAAATCAAGTGGAACTTGTGGAAAATTATTTGTTGGCAGTACTGGAGAGGTGTTCCTCGTACATTCACAAATTCTGACACATATGGACATGAAAAAGATTCCCCTTCTTCAGTCATACATAACTTCTTTTCAGGAAGGTCCTTGTACTGGAATGCTTTTTCTGTTTAAGCCATATTACCTGTCAATCCTTTCCTCAAAATATTTTTGAGTATTATCTAGGAGAATAGCTTCATAAACAGTTAACCATCATTTATATTTTTTTCAGACTTCCTCTTCTTGTTTTATTTATAGCCTTCTTGTGCTGAGGAAAAGATACCACAACCCTATTAATAACACTGGTCTACACTAAGTTGAAATGCACCACAAGATTTTCTTTTTAAAGGCATAGATGGGGAAGTTGGGTAAGAGCCCCAACCCTAGCTGAGGAACTATTGGTAATTGGTAGCTGCTGGGAAGGGGAGAGTCGCTTTCATTAAAGGTGACACATGGGGTAGGTTGACTGCTCCAGGGAATGAATCCATATCCAAGAATATTTGGGAAACACAAATTATATTCCATAGGCCTTAAAAAATAATAAAGGACATGAGTGTCAGGGATAGGGAGATGGGGGTGGACCTGAGAGTAGATGGGGAGGGATCTAAATATAATCAAAATACAATGTATAAAATTTCCAAAGAATCAAAAAACATTTTTTAACTATGAAGTACAAGTTCACAAATAAAATATTGCTGAAATGTGGAATTATATTTGATTTATTACTAAAACCATTTTTAGATAATGTTTTAAACGTCATGTTTTATACTTAGTTTATTGTTTCAAAGCAGTAAATAAAAGCTTAAAGAAGCCGCATACTGTTTGTGCTTTAATGAACTGTTGCAAATTATTTAAATTACATGACTTTACAGCACAGAACCAATCGGATATAACTGCAGATGTTATAAAAATACTATTTTACTAAATGCAATATGGAAAATATATTTCTGACTCTTAGAACTCTATTTTTACAGAGATATTTTAAAGGAAACACTGTGAAAAATACATTTGGATTAATAACTGCTATTGTACACTGAAAGATATAAACATGATCAAGTTGAATGGTAACAGTGAAGCTATAATAATTATAATTAAAAAGTGATAAACAGCAGTAATTGAACACTGATTTAATTTGATGCATCATCACTGATATTTCTATTAGTCAGGATATTTATCAATATATTGATTGTTAGAAATTTAGAGCATTTCAATCTTATTCACATTGAATTTTCAGCATTAATTTCTTAGCTCTTTAACATTTTATTATTTTAATTTTATGTGTACACGTGTATTGTCTGCATGTGTGTAAGTGCACCCATGTTGTGCAATGCCCTAGGAAGTCAGAACATGGCATTGGATCCCCTAGAACTGGAGTTACATACAGTTCTTAGCTGCCATGTGGGTGTTGGAATTCGAACCCAGGTCTTTTGCAAGAACAGCCAATGCTCTTAACTGCTGAACCATCTCTTCAGCCCCAGTGCTTTAGCTTTTAACATTCAGTTGGAGATCTCAATAATTCTATTATAGTTATATATATTTATAAAGTACTTTTAGTCATTACTATCAGATTCTAGTAGTACTATAAACTCCCTGAACTTCTGCCACATGTAAGAGTAAACATGCATACAATTTCATTAAAACTCAAAATTGATTTATAATTTTGCATTAATTCAAAGTCCAATAAGGGTAAACTCTAAAATGGCCAACCATCTCGGGAAAATGTTTGAAGCATCCTTGCCTTACAGTTACAGCTCTTTGTTGCTGGCTGCCTAGATATGCTTCCAAATCTAATTTAGTTCTAAAATTTCTTTCACTTGATGTTGTGAAAATGTGACAATTCTGAATTGAGTTCTAAATCCAGAACAGTGATTTCTCAGTCAGTTTTTGAGTCAAAGTGAGGAAACCGAGAGTAATCCAGATTCTTTTCACTGTACAGGATATTGCCAGTCTGTTGTTTGTATAAACATATTTTATAGACCTTGCTACTTAATTTCATTGTTTTACTATCTAATCTTGGTTAAAATATTTCTAAAATTCTTTACATATATAACACTTTCCTTAACATGCTAATAAATAAAGATTCCATTCTCTTTTAAATTCTTCATATTTTCTCTAGTCACATAACAATCCCGAGATTTACATTTAAAATTGTTGTTGAAAAAAGAACACTATTCTCATGGAAATGATTTGGTTGTATGTTTTTGGAGAACACAGAAAATTGCAAAGAATGAATCACATTCTTTCAAAGAACCCCAATTTGAATAACTACAACAAAACTAATTTTATTTTTATAACTAGTGCTTTCATGTATACACATTGGTGTGTAAGGAATGAATGCCAAAATTTATTTTAGAATTTCTGAAATACCAATTTTTTAAATCTTATCACTTGATATAAAATGGTTTTAATCAGACTTTTCTTCCTTATTATAAAAATCCATTAAATGTGCCATAGAACTTGGCCTTACCATTTTCATATTAGTCAATACTATTCTGCTAAATTTTATTGTGGCATGACAGCATATAATTAAGAAATGTAGACTGGTGTGAAAAGTTAATTAACTGTGAGATTTGATAGACAGCAGATAATTAAAAATTAAAATTAAAATAGTTTTGGAAAAATTTAAATTATATTTTCTCTCATGGAATGATGCTAAGAAATGTGAAAGGGTTTTTTTTTTTTTTTCATTAGCTAGAGTTGTTTGTCCACGATGGCGGTACTCACTTTATGCTCCCAGGGAAGCCATAATTCACTTCCCACCCGCAGTGCCCTTAATCTGTTTCTGGAAGTAATTTTAGAAATTAGGATACTGCTGTGGCATTAAAATTTAATACTTTGTAGGCACTATAGGAAGAAATTTCTACAAGAAAAAGATACACACAATGGGACCTGAAATGTTTCTTCTACTCTTTTCACAAAGCGGAAGATAGAGCATATGTGAGCTGGGGTGATGAGGTCAGGCTAATTGAGAACTCATGAGAGGACTTGTACCTCACTGTGCTTCTACCTCAGTTTTCTAGCATTTAACTTTGTTGATGATTTAGACTAGTTAACTCATTTTTTTTTTTGAGAAAGCCAGATCATCCTTGAAAATGATGGAGTATGATAATTCATATCTTTTTGTGTTTGTGTATATGTGGCATTTATGCATGTGTTGTGTGTCCACGTGTGTGGTCTCACAAGTGTTTGTAGGTGTACATGCGGGAATGTGCATGCATGTAGAGGCCCCAAGATGACATCTATAGTCTTTAATCACTCTCCACTTTGAACCCAGAGCTCACTAATTCCTCTGGTCTAGCTAGTTAACTTGCTTCAAAGTTCTATTTAGAGGTCACTGCCATCCCAGCCCGGCTTTTATGTTGGTGCTGGGTATCAGAATTCTGGTGTTTCATGCACAAAGGACAAGCACTCTGTCTACTGAGCCATCTCCCCAGCCTCTCATTCATATATTTAAAATAGGTTTTGCATAGTGCAGGCTGAAAGCCTTGGACCACTGAAACCACTTATTTAGAACTTCTGCCTAAAGAAATCAAGTATGTTGGTGTATGTGAACAAGACCATTGCTATGGTTTGGATAGTTCTTAATGTATCTTTCAGTGCTGCATGTATTAGAAGTTTGGTCTTCAGTTGGATGGTATGAAGGTGTTATGGAACCTTTCATAAGAGCCTAGTGGGAGATCTTTATATTAATTGGGTTCATGCTCTTGGACAGGACAATGGGATCCTGGTCAGTCTCTGGTCTTCTACAACTGCTAATACAAATATTCTTTTTCTTGGAAACAGTTTGTTCCCCCTGATATTATTTGACAAATACTGGACTCCTGGTATGAATGTTACAGATTCTCTTTACAGGATTCTAGTTGACAAGACCTGGAAGATTCATGACCAATCTTGTTTATGAAATGTGTATCATGAGAAAAGTCTTATTCTAACATTGAAGATAAAAATAGTAAGTATGCAAGGTAATTATCCTCAGAAAACATCCAGTAGATGACCAATGCTTAGGTGACTAGGAGCCACCTTGAAAAAGTAGTGAATTCTATTCACTCTGATGACTAAATATGGCAGGTGTCCCACACTTTCATATTCAGAAACTCACATTTTGTGAGGGATTTTAATGAACACTGTATCTTCCAAGTCTCATGTAGGACAAAGGTCTTGGGTATTGCAGCTACACATTTCTGGTGTGGGCTAGTGTTCCAAACAATTACCTGAAGAGAAGAGGAGCTCTGGATAGGTCTAGATTTGAATCTCTCTATAACAATTTTAATATTATAATTTATAATTTTATTATCTGCAATGCTTTTTAGGAGAAAAATAATTTAGCACTACAACAGAAGTAGCCATAGCTGCTCCAAAAGTCATTAAAGAACTTTCAGCTCTTCGTCTAGTTCTCAGGATTAGAACAGTTAACTCCCCGTGTGAAGTAGTTGTCCACAACATTTAATATTTGTTAAATGGCATAAACAATTAGGCCAGAGTTAACTAACTCATATTTGCTCTCTTGTCTAATAAGTGGTTGAATTTATCACGAAGGTCTGTCATAGTAATCTTTGAATAAAAATATTTACTTTGATGTCAAGAATAATTACTCAGTTTTTTGATTTCTATTTTTTTAAATCTTTTGGTCTTTTTGAGACTGGTTCTCTCCACAGCCCCAGCTGGTCTGGAATTCGCTATGTAGACCAGGCTGGCCTTGAATTAACAGAGATCTGCCTGCTTCTGCCTCCCTAGTGCTGGGCTTAAAGGTATATGTCACTGTACCTGGCTAATTTGTGCATTAAAAATTTAATTCTGGGCCAGCAAGATGACTCAGCTGAGAAAGGTCCTTGCCACTGAGTTTGAGCCTTGGGAGCGAAATGGTATAAGGAGAGAATGAACTTCTGCAAAGTGTCTTCTGACCGCCACTCTCTTATTACACATAAGCCCACAAATAAATTAATAAAAATGTAGTAAAAATTAAATTCCACTAAATTTATGCAAGTGAATAATAAATAATCAGGTAAAAAAAACAAGTAAGATGAAAACAAAGTATTTTAAAATATGACTCATAAGCCAATGTTTAGAATCCTGTGTTTTTAAAAAGTGAAAGGAAGAAATACACTGGTGATCTAATTTACACATTAAGATAGCACAGAAATTACATAGCTAGTAACCATGAATAAATTTCAATGTCTGTTTTCTCCCTAGAATATTCTTAATAAGATGTGATTGCTTTTGACAGTTTCCTTGCCGTTGTTTTGCTTTAAGGTTTATTAAATTTTTACTTTTCATATTTTACTATTGGACTATGTTCTATTACCAATTCCTTCAGATACATTAAGGTGCCCCAAAATAATATCTGAGTTATCATGATACTCAAACAGCAACAAAATGTCCTAAGATGTATGAAATTGTTAACAGTCATTGTGAGCAGAACTTCAGAACAAAGATAAGTGTGAATATAGATCTACCATCAAGTGTGTTTATAGTTATTTCAAGGAAATCCATTTAAAACTAGAGCAAATACAAATTTGACTAGCTAGGCCTTAACATATATGACAGAATGCATGAAATCATATGGGTGGGCTATGCGGGTGCAGATAGAGGAGGGGGTCTAAATACAATTGAGATATAGTGTATGAAATGCACAAAAGTTCAATAAACATACATTGACAAAATAATTTGCTGTATCAAACTAAACAGGCTAAAATACATAGCCAGTGAAATAATCAATTGATGTCTTACTAAACAGTGAACCAGACAATATCTTAAAAAAAAAAAATGAATGATTTTAAAGGTAGAGTGCTGAGGTAATCACCTAAAACAAGGGAGCAAAAACCAGTTAGCAAACATCTAGATTGAGAAGCATTAGCATGCATATAACAAGGGATTCAGGAAAAGAAGAAAGGTAATTAAAAGAAGAGATGGTCAATGAGATAATGGTGAAATTTTCTGGAAATAAAGCATGAAGCAGTTAAAAACAAACTAGAGAAAATACAGTGGCTAGCACCAGGACACACACCTGTAATTGCAGCTACTCTAGAGTTCAAGGCAGGAAAACTGCGGGTTTGAAACCAGCTGGGACAACTAGCAAGACCCTAGCTCAAAACCAAAACTGAAACATAAAAATAAAATGTGGCAAATAGGAAATACACTCATAGCTGTCAAAATCAGGACTACATTGGGTTCTGACAATCTGCTGTCCTCAAGGATCTAATATATTACCCAGTAAAAACTTAGCCAAATGGAAACGTCCAGAACAATCAAAGAATCATATTTATCAGTTCTAATTTTATTGATTCCAACTGTGTGTAGAGAAGGGACAAAAACCTCAGGATCATCTTTCAAAAGTATGGTTTTGAGGGGGAAAGGAGAGCAGCACATCTCTAAAGACTTAGAAACAAGCACAGAGATAATTATAAAATTTATACCAGGAGAGAAGTAGAATCTGTCATTGGCAACATTCCTTTGTTAAATGGCAATATTCAATGACACAGTACATGAATGACATATAATATGTGAAAGCAATTACCTTCTAAGCTGTATTCTAATAGACATTTAATTTTATAGTTGAATCAATCAATTACTATGCAGGATATAAATCAGCTCTTGGCAAATGTGCAAACAACTGCGAGGGAACAGCATGCATGGGTGATGTAGTTCTGGTGGGAGCAAGCTTTAAAAAGAGACGTTCTATTAATTAACAGATTTTAGACTGAACTTCCACCTCTACTCTGAGCCTTGATTATATAGAATATTGAAGGAAATAGTGAAATTTACTCTTGTGCTCAAATCATTACCAGACAGTGCTATTCTTTCCAAGGTTCTAACTCACACACCTCCGATAGGTTATGCTTTGTCAGCTGAACATTCAAAGGAAAGACAACTCCCCAAATGTTAGAAAGGAAACAATCAACAAAAAGGCATCAAACAAAATCAGATAACAATACACATTGTGACTGACTTTTAATAATGAGAGGCCTTAAGAAATGGCTTAGAGGTTGAGTACTTCCTGCTCTTCCAGAGGACAGGAGTTTGGTTGTCAGTACACATGTTGGGTGATTGACAAGTGTCTGTAATCCATTTCCAGTGGGTCTTATGCCTCTGGCTTCCAAGGGCACCTGCGCTCAGGTACACAATACTCCCTCCCAACATACACAGTATTTTAAAAAATGAGAAGTTCTATGCCTACAAGGATATATCCAAGTAGACATCTCATTGATGTGTCTTCTACCCTGAAAAGCTTGAGCCTCAGGAAGAAGACAGTTTTCTTATCATGCAGATATGATAGGCAGAGACAGGTAGATCTCCGTGAGTTCAAAGCCAGCCTGGCCTACATAATGAGTTCCACCCAGCTGGGGCTACAAGGAGACCCTGTCTCCAAAAGATGCTGTACTGTCCCTAAAAAGTCTTCCTTTGAGAAAGATTTCTTTACATTATATTTGCATAAACAGCATGTAAAGTTTGCAACCAAGTGCACTGTGGGTGAGAGAAATAATTCTCAGGGATGGAAGTAGTTAAAAATCAGATTTGGGTTTGGCATGCTATCTTTTTTCCTAAAATAAAACCCTGGCTTTCTATTTTTATATGCAAGTTGCTCACTGATTTTCCATCTGCAAGAGCATTGGAAACAGACCTCAGTAAGAAATTACCAGAAAACACAGGATTCCTGAGTTCCTACTTAGTCTGACTATGCTGAAGGACTTCAAAGTGCCACAAATTACTGCCATTTACAGTGCTTTAATTAGGAGATGAGGTTTTTAAATTTGTGGATGTGAAGAGTAAGAGCAGATATAAGAACTGGCATAAAATACAAATGATCTGCCATTGAGGTGGAATGGACCTAGAGCAATGAAGATAGCAATGCATAAAATAAACAGTGCTGATTGGTATAGGAAGCCTTCACAACCAGTAGTTTCCAAAGGCTGTCTCTTTTTGCTAAACATTGTATTGACCGCCTTTCATTTGCCTACACTTAGGTTCTGTATGGTTAGTGTTTACACAGGCCCAAAGTGGTGAACGATACTGCCATTGCTGGGAGGGCTTGCCAGTGAGAAGGTGAAAATCTCAAAATATTTAGACAGCTTGTTACAGCAGAACAGGGATTAGGAACTTGATCTTCCCTTCTGTTTTTCCTTCTATCCTTCTAGGCATTTTGGAGAGTGCATAGTAGTGAGTCTGTGACCGGAATGAGTCTGTCACCACTGAGGAACCTGAGAAATTCCTGACTTAAAGGATTGCTGAGAGAGGGAGTGAGGGAGGGGGAGAGGGAGAGAGAGAGAGAGTGAGAGAGAGAGAGAGAGAGGGAAAGGAAAAGGAGGAGGAAGAAGAGGAGGAAGAAGAGGAGGAAGAGGAGGAGGAGGAGGAGGAGGAGGAGAGAAGAGAGAGAGAATTCACTTGATGCTGGTCAGACCCATTAAGAATATCTTGTAACATATGGACACAAACAAATCTTATGCAGATGCTAACTGAGTAAAATCAGAAGGCAGTATGTATTTATGTATTTGAATTTTTTTAA
Source organism: Nannospalax galili (assembly GCF_000622305.1). NCBI lineage: Eukaryota > Metazoa > Chordata > Mammalia > Rodentia > Spalacidae > Nannospalax > Nannospalax galili. The sequence goes on from NW_008350535.1 coordinate 978,010, forward strand.
AAAAATGATTGCTTCACTTATAAAGGGACACACTTTGCTACCAGTTACCATCTCAATTTTTAATTTATTTTCATTTTATGTGGTTATTTTATTTATGTGGTTTGCCTGCATGTATGTAAGAAATGACCACAGAGCCAAGAAAGGGTGTCATATCCCCCAGAACTGAAGTTAAGGACAGTTGCTATGCCATGTGGATGCTGAGAACTGAACCCTGGTCCTCTGTAAGAGCAACCAGTGCTCTTAAATGCCAAGCTATCTCTCCAGTCTCCATCTCACATTTTTAATAAAAAGTACAGCTAAATCGATTTACAGCATGAACCAATGTTTTTGACACCCATAGATACCTTTGAAATCGGCTGTCTTGAGACTTAATCTTATACCTTCAAGGTCCTGTCTGCAGGTAGCATATTTGAGAGCATTCTTTGCATTGAGTGACTTTTCCCCAGATAGGGTATACCAATGACAGATCAAAGTAATGATTCCACCCAAGTCTACCTTGGGGACTGATGAGTTTACTGGGGTTACCTAGAAGAACATGATACAGGTGTTACTTAAGAGCACCAGGGACAAGGGTGTCTACATCACCACAAAGCCCACCCTAGCATGAGTGATAAACTATAAAAGCTGCACCTTCAGAGCTTCTATCCCAACTTGCAGGCAACTCCACCAAAGAATCCCCTCTCCTTCATCAGTTGTCCATTGCTTCTGTAACCTTAGGGTGTAGTCTTGTGAGTCTTGTAACTTTCTGAGCTTCTTCATTGTTACAGGTTTGGTGAGCTACTTGGACCTTGTAAGGCTCTCAGCTTCCTGAGTCTTATGAGCCTCCTTCCTTCCTCCAGGAGGGAAGGTTTTAATTCATAGATAATAGATATATAATCCTTACATTATAAAGAAACTGACAGCTATTAACAATTACATTGTTGGAAATTTAAAAGAATGACTACTTCTAGCCAGGTTGATGGAGCACAATTCTAATCCCATTATTAGGGAAACAGAGGCAGGTGGATCTCTGTGTGATCCAGGCAAGCCAGCTCTACATAGTAAGTTCCAAGACCCTGTCTCCAGAAAAGAGAATGCTTCTTATTTTTTTAAAGAATAAAACCATTCCATATAACCCAGCTGTACCCTCCTTGGTACATGCACGAAGGACTCCGTATTCTACTGCAGAAGGAGACCACTAGCTCAGTCATGTTTTCTGCTGCTCTTCTCACAATAGCATCTCTGTGTGATCCAGGCAAGCCAGCTCTACATAGTAAGTTCCAAGACCCTGTCTCCAGAAAAGAGAATGCTTCTGAGACTTAATTTACGTAAAACCATTCCATATAATCCAGCTGTACCCTCCTTGGTATATGCACAAAGGACTCCGTATTCTACTGAAGAAGGAGACCACTAGCTCAGTCATGTTTTCTGCTGCTCTTCTCACAATAGCTAGAAAATGGAAACAACCTAAACTTCCTTCGGCTGATGAACTGATAAACAAAATGTGGTACAGATATGTAATGGAACTCTTTTCATCCAGAAAAAAAGCTAGGAAACCATGAAATTTGCAGGAAAATGGATGGAACTGGCAAACATTATACTGAGTGAGGTAATCCAGACTCAGAAAGAGACATACGTCACATACATTAGAAGCCATAGCAACTAGATTGCTCACCAATTTGGCTAGCTCCAGGGGCTCTCCTGTTTCTGCCTCCCCTGGGCTAGAATACAGGTACATGATGCCATGCTTGGCTCTCTATGAGTGCTCAGAGTTGAACTCAAGTCCCCATGCCTGCACCACACACACATTACTGTGGAAGTGGTCTCTTCAGCCCAAGAGGAATATTTTACATTCCTTTGCTTTTCTAAATTTTCCTTTATTTTGAGATAGAATCTTACTATGTAGCATGGACTGCTTTCAAACTCATGATCAGCCTGCAACCATCTTCCATCTAGGATTATAGGTGTGCACCACCACTCATGCCTAAATTTATGTGTAATTTGTCAAAATCATGGTAAAATATCTTTAAAATGAAATTTATTGTCCTAACCATTTTAAGTGGATATTTCAATTGAATTAAGTACTTTGCAGTTTTAATATTACTGGGATATATCCTCAGAACTCCTTTTGTCTTGATCTGCCAATATAGGATTATGGGTTACATCCCTCATAAAAGAATCATCATAAGTGGAGAATTTCATATTTGGAAAGGGCACTCCAGACCCCAGACTACTGAACACTATAGCTTAGCAACCTGGGGTGCATTAGAGTATCTGTTGCTTGTTTCCATGATCTCATGGCTGACTAGAAGCTGCAGCTGTATGAACCATCTCTTAGTATGAATTTTCACAAAACACAGTCTATGTACTTGGCACCCTATTCACAATTACCAAGAACCTTGGCGTAACTCTATGGCACACTGTCTAGCTAAGAGGAAAAGAAGAATTGATGTGTTCCATTCAGCTCTCTCCCGAGTCTCCAAAATGCTCAGCTCAGCATTGCATGTCACA
>NW_008350535.1:981346-985349 GCF_000622305.1 Nannospalax galili
CTATCATCTATCTATCTATCATCTATCTATCTATCTATCTATCTATCTATCTATCTATCTATCTATCATCTATCTATTTATCTATCTATCATCTATCTATCTATCTATTATCTATCTATATCTATCTATCTATCTATCTATCTATCTATCTATCAATCATCTATCTATCTAATCTCCCATTTAGGATTGGTCACTGAATAGTCTCTTATTGTTACACATGACCATTTGAGAGTATCTTATAAAGATAAGTACTTAGGGGACAATTTAATACTGTTTCCATTTAGTAGAATAATACTGGTGGATTCTACGCTAGGATCTATAACCTATTCAGTCATAGGTACTTAGCTCAAGTAGCCATACGTATGAATCATAAGTTCCTTCCTTTGGAGAGAGCCTTAAATCCAATCAGAAAGTGGTTTATGACTCCCACAACATTGTGCCATTCTTTTTTTAAAAATTGTTTATTATTGTTATTATGTGTATGCATGTATTGCCTGCATGTAGGTAAGTGCACATGTGTCGTGCAATGCCTGTGGCGGACAGAACAGGCTGTCGGATCCCTTGGAACTGGAGACAGACAGTTTGTTGGCTGCCATGTGGGTGCTAGGAATCAAACCTGGGTCTTCTGCAAGAATAATCAGTGTTTTTAACCACTGAACCATCTCTCCAGCCTCCATTGTGCCATTCTTAAACCAAGGCTCATATCTTGCCAGGCTGGTTATTACTGTAGCACACAGGGTTCAAAGCTGGGTAAGACTATTGATTATTTTTGTCTCAAAGTATACTGCATAGCACCTTCCCAAAGTATGAAAGCTAGCCAGAAGGGATGAAATTTATATATTCTTACCTACTCTATTATTCCGTGTTTTATGATATAAGTATGTGGTATCCTCAGCAATAGGGTCTTACCATCAAGTTATGTAGTATAACTAGGAGCAATGACAGTACTCTGTGATCTTTGAATGATCAATGGAAGGGACTCCACTGAGAAACAACTCTAAAAGAATTCATCCACTACACCGGGATTTTTCTTTGATAGTCTATGGTGTCTGGGAAACATATTGACCCATGTTACAGGGCAACTCCATTTAAATTCTTTTTATATGTGTACATGCATCTATTTCAGGAATTTTCTAAGGTAGTATCCATGTTGCTTTTTCCAAGGTCTTTAGTGTTATTCCTCTCTGTACTCCCTTCTCTACCCTGTCCACCTATCTTCCAATCCACTTAATCCTTTCTGCTCCATTATTCACCTGTCTCCTTTAGTATCATATGTGTGGTGTTACCCTCCTTTGAAATCCAGCCCCCATGGCACCTTACGAGTTTCCCGGTTTCAATGTATACTCCAACAAACATGTATATCTAAAGATTCAAAGCTCGGATCCACATGTGAAAGAAAACATATGGTGTTTGTTTTTCTGGGTCTGGATTACCTCATTCAAAAATAATTATGTTCAGATCCATTTACCTGAAAATATCATATTTATCTTTTCAGATGAGAAAAATTTTCCCTGTGCGGAATGCCACATTTTCATTATCCATTCATCAGCTGATGTGCATTTGGGCTGTTTCTATTTTCTGGCTATTGTGACTACAGCAGCAATGAACTTTGATGACCAAGTATTTCTGTAGTAGAACAATGAGCCTTTGGGCATATAACCAATAGTGGTATAGCTGGATCACATGGTAGATATAGCTCTAGCTTTTATGGGAACTTTCCACTTCTTTCCCTACTGGCTGCACTAGTTTGAAGTCCCATCAGCATTGACTGAGGTGCCTCTTTCCCCACATCTACACCAGTGTTTGTTGTCATTCTGACCAGGGTAAGATGAAATATTAAAGTACTTTGAATCTGAGTATCCCTGATGGCTAAGGATATTGAACATTGTATTTGTATTTCTTTTCTTTCCTTTCTTTTTTTTCTTTTCTCTTTTCTTCTCTTTGAGAATGCTGTGATTAGCTCCATGCCCCATTTTTAATGGGTTCCTCATTTTCTTGGTGTTTAGTTTTTAGTATATTCTAGATGCTAACCCTTTGTCAGATGTATAGCTGGTAAATTCTGTTTTCCCATTCTCTAATATGCCCTTTCACTTGGTAGATGGTGTCCTTTACTGTACAAAATGCCTTTTAGTTTCATGAGGTCCCATTTGTCATTTTTGGTCTTAATCCCTGCCCAATTAGAGTCCTATTCAGAAATTCTTACTTGTTCCTGTAAGTTGAAATATGTTTCCTACTTCCTCCTTTAACAAATTCACATCAGGTCTTGTGTTGCAGTCCTTGATCCATTCAGAGCTTAGTCAGAGTGATGGATACAGATCTAGTTTCATTATGCTACTTATAGCTATCCAGTTCGTGCAGCACCATTTGGAGATGCTGTCTTCTCAAATGTGCATTTTGGGCCTCTTTGTCAAAATCAGGAGGCTATAGGAGCATGAATTTTGCCTGCCATATACATCGTGTTTAAAGTTTGAAGTCTTAGCTAGAGCGGTAAGACAAGAGAATGAGATAAAGGGGATGCAGATAGGAAAGGACAAAGACAAAGCATCCTTGTTTTCAGATGATATGACTGTATACATAAAAGACCCTAAGGATTCCAGCAGAAAACTCCTAGAGCTGATAAACATATTTAGCAAAATGTTGGGACAGAAAATTAACACAGAAGCCAATGACAAGCCTACTGAGAATAAAATCAGGGAAATAATATCATTTCAAGGGCTCCCAAAATAAAATATTTTGGAAAAAACAAAGCAAGAAAGTGAAAGACTTGTGTAATGAAGAATTTTAAAACACTGAAGACAGAAATTGAAGAAGACACTGGAAAATGGAAAGACCTCTCATGCTCATTAATTAGTATGATAATATTATGAAAATCACCATCCTGCCTAAAGCAGTCTACATGTTTAATGTAATTCAATCAAAATTCTAATACTTTTCTTCACAGAAATTGAAAAAAAATCTTAAAATTCATATGGAAATGCAAAAGACCCAAGATTGCTAAAACCATCTTGAACAATAAAACCACTGATGGGAGATATCACTGTTCCTGATTTCAAGTTATTCTACAGAGCTACAGCAATAAAAAAGCATGGTACTACATAAAAATAGACACATTTGTGACCTTTTGTATTCCTGGCCCTCTGTTGCATGAGGGAACTTCATTGAATTAGTGTTCTCTTTACTCCTTGTTAGATGTTCTGTGAGCCTTAGCTATAGAGATTGCATTATTGGCAGCTGATTACTGCTGGGTGAAGAAGAGCTGATCTTAAAGGGAGGGATTCTAGATAGGTTGACTGGACCTCAGAGACAGTCACTTACACTGAGGGACATTTGGGGACATTAACTTGACGTGATAGGCACTAACATAAATGGCAGAATGCATGAATCCGAGTCTCAGGGGCAGGGCTAGTTATGGGAGGGTGCTAATGGGGAAGAGAGAATAAAAATGATTAAGATGCTTTGTATTAAATACACAAAAATTTAATATTTTCTTATGATACTATGTTGGCCCCTTTAATCTTTGGTTATACTTCCCTTTTGGGTGTTTAAGGACATCATAAGAGCATACATATACATAACTAAAAGTTACTCGACAAACAACAAAGCCAGACAGGCGATACCTTCAGTCGAGTTGTTGGCTAGGATAGATTAAGGCTCTTCCAGACAGTAACCCAACATACTACTGGAAAAATGAACAGCAGACCCCAATTCTATCCAAAGGAATACTGACAATGGATTCAGTAGATGAGGAACAGCTGACCCTCCTGGAACAGGGACCTCTGGCTGACTAGATTTACCAGAAGGGCAGACAGGGGGAATGGATGAGGGTGCTGACAACACAGTGGACAGTGACAGGGATGGCAGAGTATGGAACCTCTAGTGGGAGAGGAAGGCTGTCTATCTGACGAGTTAGTATTCATGCTCAGATGCCGAGGAGCTCAGAAGGTGGGCAACTGTGACCAGTGATAGTCATGTATATAGAGATTAGAAATGCATGTGAAAACAT
>NW_008350535.1:985543-994167 GCF_000622305.1 Nannospalax galili
CTCATTCAATTTTATGTCTTATAGGGTTTATACTGAGTACAATATTGTATAACTGTAATAATTCAACTGTAAACCTAAAAATTTACAGCCAAATTTGAAAGAGATGCATCCTACCTGAGGAAAACGTTATTGAATATGTCAATTGTGTTTTAATGATATGCTTCTTCTAAGTATGTTGTTATTAAATAAATCATTAAAAAAAATTTAATATTTTTTTTAAAAAAGAGAAAATAGACACATAGATCAATGGAATAGAATTGAGGACCGTAGTTGAATTTTAAGACTGTCTTCCAAAGGGCTGTAACTTACCCACTGGAAGTTTTTCCCTGGCAGTTTCTCCTTCCTGCCAGGTTTTCCTCTCCTTTAAAGGATCAGTCATTTTTCTTTCTTTCATTTGCTGATATGTCACTTTCTCATGAAGGATTTTTTTTAATACTCCCCTTGACTTGATTAAAGCCATCAGCTATATACTCCCATGAAATTCTGAACTTATTTATCGTGAAGTTCATTGCACTTCATTAAATCAAGGTTGTGATTGGCTCCCTTCTCTGCTGTATTTTATATTTCCTGATAGCATCCTACTGCTTAACTTGTCAATGTGATGCCTTTCAGCTGTACACCTGAGCTTGGAATACTTTTGGCTCCAAAAGTAAAAAGAATATATGCTAGTAAAAATATGATAAGTAAATGCTGGTAAACATGGAGGATGGTTTCTTCTTTAACTTTGAATAAATCACAAAATCTTTCTAATTAATTCAAAATTAAGAAGCTTGAAACAAAAAAAACCCTGATGATTTTGATTATACGAAAATCAGAAATTTCTATGGAGGAGGAAATTCCATAAACAAAGCTAATTTACAATTACAGTACAGGGAAGAATTTCTATGCTAAGCATAAATAGTTAAAATGAACAGGCCATTTCAGTGGATCAAGAGTAAATAGTTTTCAAATTCCACTTTTTAAAAAACAGCTTCTTTTAACTAAAATAAAAAAAAACAGCATCAATATCATTACAAGAATAACAAGTACTTTTGACAAGGTTGTGTGGAAACCACTTTCCCATCACTTCATGAATTTAGTGTATATTTGAACATTCCTAATAAACAACAACTTGTCAATGACTTTTAAGACTAAGCTCACACAGTATTCTAAATTTGGATAATTAAGCTTAGAGATAAAATACACAGTTGAAAATTATTATATATCGAATTATCTTACTATTGTCTTTAAAAGAAAAAGACTAAATAAATCAAATGTTCATCAGTGGAACACTAGCTAAATTGTAGTGTACCCATGCAATGAAATCCTATGCATTCAGTTGGGGACACAGTTCAGTGACAGACACTTACCTAGTATGCACAAGGTCCCAGTTTCAATCCCCAGTACTACTAGAAAAAATTACTGTCAGAATTCATTGTATGACATTCTTAAGGAATTAAGAAAATATTTTTTTAAAGAAATTAGTCATGCTTTAAAAGGAAACTTTTCTAAGTCATATTGTTTAAGTGTTTAAAAGTTATATGAGTAATACTGTAGGTTAAATATAAAAAGGTGGCAGCTCCATGCATTGATAGTGAATTATTTTGCCTACAGTAACCCTAGAAGAAGATACAAAAATAAGAAAAGTCATTCCCTAGAGTGAATAAGGGGAGCCTGGTGAAGGACACAGGCATTTGAGTTCAGCTTTTCAATGTATAATAATTTTTAACTTGAATTTTTGAATCTTGCTTTTCTTTAACTTATTAAAATTCAAAAATAAAACAATTAGAGAAAGAATAATGTTAATTTTTAAAAAAATACAAAATAATAAAAAGAATAAATCTGGAGCTTGTTAGACTAGGCAGAAGGATGTAAAAGCTAAATTGGAAATATGCTTCAATGCTTCTGTTCAAAAATGAGAGCTTCAGAACTTGATCTCTTGGACACTTCAGATTCTGTGACTCTATCATTTGACATGAAAGGCTTTTATAAGAAATGTTATGTCTAGATACTTTCTATATCTGTTAAGAATTGCACAAAGCAATGAAGGATTACATTTTCAAAGGAAAAATATGGTTTACTTTGGGAAAATTTCAAGTTGTCCATTCCTGATGACAATCTTGAATTACCTATATTAAACACCACTGTGTAGTTAACCTTGGGAGTTTTTGATTAAAATAAAATGTAATTTACTGGATTTTAAATGAAATGCATGATTATTACAAATTTTGTAATGATATAAAATTGTAAGAGACTAAGGAAAGTGGTGCCCATGTCTTCCATTCCAATATTAAGAATAATTATCATTTTATAACTTATTTTTCTTGTATATACCACAGGCAATTTTATAATTGTGCATTAATATACTAAAATATGTGCATAATAAATACTATAAATGGGCATATAGAAAGTGAAATCAACAGAATTTCTTTGCAGAAATATTCACTTGAGTTTGGAGTCATGGTGCACACCTTAATTTGAGGAGGTGAGGAAGGATTATATGAGCCAATACTTTCAAGATCAGCCAGGGAAATATCTTATGACCCTCCCTTTCTCACAATAAAAAGGAAAATAAAAAGAAATGGATTTATGCACGCTGTGTGAGTCAGCTGTTGCTGTGATAAAACACTTGAAGTAATATACTCACAAGACAGTTTATTTTAATTCACAGTTTCAGAAGCCCATGGTCAGTTGGACTTTTGCATTTTGGCATGTAACAAGACAACTACCTCTTGTCATAAGGATGTTATAAAGAAAGGCACTTTATTGATGTCAGCCAGGGATCCATAAAAGAAACACAGGAGGGCCTGGAATTCTTCTATCACCTTCAATGGCATGACCCTGTGGCCTCCATTCAGTCCACTGGGCCCACTTTCTATATATTTCAGTACCTCCTAATAGTGTCCAGGGCTGGAAACCAAGCCTTTGATACATAGGCCCTTGGGGACATTCTTTTTCCATGTTTTTTTTTTTTTTTTGGTCTTTTATTTAAAGTTAAAACTCTGTACATTCCATGTAATTTTTTTTTGTGAAATGCACAAGAGTTTTAACTTTAAATAAGGCTTGTTAAATCCCTTTGGTACCTGTTTATCTACCTGAGAAAATACTATCTGCACAAGTATATTCAATTACAATTTTGAAGTTATTCTATAGACATATTCATTTTTTAAATGTTAGTCAAATTTATTTCTTTGGTAAACGATTCAGCGTGCATTCACCCTCCTGATCTGTGTAAGGTTCCACTGCACATGAATTCTATGGAAGTGAAGAAAGTTCTAGAATGATCCCAATTGACTATAAATGTTTTTATGAGAAATTTATTTTTGTGTTTTAGCTATTAATCGTTTCTTTGTCGGTGTAAAATTTATCTGTTAATTTATTTTCTTTAGTTCATTTTAAAGGGTTTCAAAGATAAACAAGAAAAACAACTTTTGCCTGAAGTGCTAATGATGCAGCATATATTGTCTACTATAGGTTCTGTGCACAGCTAATTCCTAAGAGAAAGCTTAATACTGGTTTGTTTACATTAATGAGATTTGTGCTATGATACTAAAAATAAAATTTCAAGAAACTGTAAGTCCTTAGTTAAAATATATTAACATCAACTATAAAATTAATGATAGTTCATATACTGCATTATGTCCTAAGGAATGATTATTGTAATTGTACAAAAATGCTAAAGTTAGGACTATATTGTCATACTCCAATCAGCATTTAGCATACCTATTCAATGACATTAAAAATGTAACTGCTTCCCCCAAAGTGGTTCTGTTTATTATAGTCTAGTTCTGTTTATTATAATAAAACATCACCAAAACACTACCATGGAAATAGGTAACACAGAAGATGAATTTTACCTTAGAGTTTTAGAGTTTTTGAACTATTATGTCAATTCTGTGTCCTTAAGTTGCAGCTCTTTGATTTGACTAGGTATTTTTTTCTTGGGATTAGTTCTTGGGATTCTCATTTATATTTAATGGAACATATTTATTGGGACTTGTTATATATCAAAACTTGGATATGGATAGATAGGCAGATAGATAGATGACAGATGATAGATGATACAATATAGATTGATGATACAAGACAAATTAAGTGATTGATGATACATGAAAATATTGACACATTCCATACTCATGGCATAAATGTGAAGACTTATTTGTGATATAGTAAGCATATACATGAATACATATATATTTAATATATGTTTATCCATATACAAAAGAGTAAACTTATGCAAAAGAGACACATGGAAGCAAGAGAGCTTTAAAAATGAAAATTTTACTAAATTTTGGGGTTGAAATTGAAGGCTGGGTGTCTTAGCTGCTCTATTGCTGTGATAAATATAGTGACCAAAATCAACGTGGGGAGGCAAAGGGGTTTTTTGGCTTATAAGAGGAGTGCTGCTTACTGACTTTTTCTTTTGTCCTGTACTCAGCCTGCTTTCTTACACAACACAGGACCACCTGCCCAGGGTGTGGCACAGCCCACAGTGGGTTGGTCCCCCATCACTCAACAGTCAAGGCAATTTCCCACAGACATGGCCACAGGCCAATCTAGTGGACAGTACTTCAAGTGAGGTTCCCTATAACCAGGTGTGTCAAGTTGACAACTAAAGTATCCAGCACAATTGACCCCTTCTTAACTTGACACGCAAACACTACCATTAAACAACAACCTTTCCATTTCTTGTCCCAAAGATATGTTTATATTAATATAACAACATAAAACAGTACAACTTAAAAGTCCCACAGTCCTTAAATAAGCCAAACACTTAAAAGTTCAAAGTCTCTTTTAAAACTCTTCTAACTCTGGGCTCCTGTAAAATCCCAAACAGCTAACATACTATCTTATTTCAAAAGGGATGAATCATACACACTTTACCAAAACCAAAGTCCAGTAACGTAGCTCAAGGCTGGACATCTGGGACTCAGTCACAATCTTCTGGGATCCAAAAGGCTTGGGGACCTTCCCTTCTCTGGTTCTACCATCCATAGCATGCACAGCTTGTTTCTCAGGCTCAGGCCAGCTGCACTCCACCCTCTTTGCTGTCTGGTGGTTGTCCCATGGTCCTGGAATCTCAAATATGTTCGTTTCTTTACTGAAACCGAGGCTTCACCTTCCCCAGTGGACTCTTCTGGCATCTCAGGGTGCAATGTCTCAGATTCTCTCCATGACTCCTTCACTCTTTCAACATCAGAACCATGTAGGAGACTCTTACACATTACCAAGTTCTGCTTCCAGCTTGAGATGGAGACTCAGGGACCCTCTGAACCATAACGTCTATGCGCTGACCCTGAGGAAATAACTTCCCTGAATATTTCACCTCAGTGATGCTGGTCTCTTGTTGCAGCTGATTTTTCAGCCCTAGCTGACCAGCATCAATTGTCCAGTAAAGCAACCAGTGCTTCTTGTCTCATCATAATCACAGCTGATTCTTCAGTCCCAGCTGACCAGAAACCACAGATTCTCAATTCAAAATATCAAACATACAGCCTAGAGAGTTTTCTTCCCTTGAAACTTCACAAGCCAGGCCTTCACCATCTACAACTCTTTTAGCATTATTTTCCAAGTCCCTACAGAACAGCTCACTAAACTCTAAGCACTCAATGACTTTTCTGGTCCAAAGCTCCAAAATCTTCCACATCGCCCCCCAAAATGGATCAGGTTTGTCACAGCAATAGCTAACTCTCTGGTGCCAATTTCTTAGTTTTCTTCTCTATCGCTACAATAAAAACACTGACCAAAACGAAGTTGAAGAGGAAAGGATTTATTTGGCTTATAAGCACAGTCCATCATCAAGGGATGCCAAGGCAGGAACTCAGGGCAGGTACCTGGAGTACTGACCATAGAGGAATGCTGCTTACTGGCTTGCTCTCTGGCCTGTGCTCAGCCTGCTTTCTTATGCAATACAGGACCACCTGCCCATGGCTGAGACAGAACACAGTGGGTTGGGTCCCCCTCCCACATCACTCAACAACCAAATAAATGTCCCACAGACATGGCCATAGGCCAGTCCAATGGAGAAAAATCCCTATTTGAGGTTCCCTCCAACCAGGTGTGTCAAGTTGACAACTAAAGCTCTCACTGAGTGAGGGTTAGTCAAACAAAGGCAATATGTTGTATGCACAGGGAGTCACTGTTTTGTAGAGGGGAGAAATGTAGTACATCTGAAGAGCTGAGGAAAGTTTTGGGGGCTGGTGTGTAGGTGATGGGAACCCTGCATGTGGGGTTCCCAAGCCATTCAGGGAGTGTTGTTAACCCTAAGCACAAGGGAGCTGCAGTGAAAAATTTTAAGGAAGGAAATTAGATGTTGGGAATCCTATTTTAAGAAAAAAATTTCCATGTGCATAATTGAAAAATAAAGTTTTAAGAAAGTAAGAGGTATTGAGAATGGGTAAGAGGAGCTTATTTAGAATGCTGGTGCATGGCTCAGAGGGAAGTGGCAGAATGGACTAGAGTAATGGGGACAGATGTGATAAGACAGTTCTCATGGCCCCTGTCCTTTACAGGTTAAATGCTGTGCTGGCCCAAATAAGGTTACATAACACTGATTAAGTCTTACAAAGTAGTAGGGGTTTAGTGTGTTGCAAGATATTTATTAACATACATTGTCACTGGGAATAGGTGAGAATTTAGGATAATTAGCTACACACTTCTTGTCAAAATATAAATAAAACATTTCAGACTTGCTAAAAGTTGATACCTTTGTCTTTTATACTGTGTAGCCTCTCCCACCCCAGAACATAAATGAGACCATCTTAATATGACTCAAGACTAACATGGTTTCATTATTTTGTTATCAAGTTCTAGCAAAACTTTCACACTCAAGGAGACTCTGAGCTATAATTTAAAAATGACTAAATGGAGATTTAATGGTCAACCAAAATACAATTTGATTGCAATTTCTTATACAATTTCTTATAACTGGCCTTCTTGAAAAGTTGTTTCCATAAATAAATCTTCCATTCTATTCACAAGTATTTTATAAGTATACTGAAAAATCCAATTGACAAAAATTATTTTTGTCAAGATAACACTTGCTAAATTCATCTAATAAGTTTTCTTAATTAGCTCTGATAAAATTCTTTTTAAAAAGTCATAATATAAATTTCTAACAAAAATGAATAAGCACATACCTAATCATGGAAATTTTGGAAACGAGGTCATTTTTGAAAACGTGGTATTTTATGCGTGTATGTCTTTTTAATTCACTCCTGTTACTGCTAAAGAATGCAAGCTTTCTTAGAGTCCTGTGACTTCAGTCCACAAACTGAATCATCACCCATAATGGACACAGAGTGCTACTCACTAATGGAATTTACTGGTATAGAAAAGCCAAATGCTCATCGCAAAGGAAAATTCATCATCTTGTATTGGAATGTAGCTCAGTGGACTGACTGTTTGCCTAGCATACAGGAAGCCCTGGATTAAATCCCTGCACTGCAAAAATCCCATGTAGTGGTTCTTGACTGTAAATCCCTACAAAGGAGGTGGAGGCTAGAGGATTGGAAGTTCAAGGTCAAGGTCACTGAGGTTCCTGAGACCTTGTCTCAAAGAAAATTTAAAAAAAAAACAAAAGCTCTTTTTGCTAAACTCTCCTTGCTGTAAATAGTCATCCAACATTTAAGTTCATCTCTTTTTGGAGGTTATTGAAATATTCTTAGATAGAATAAAACTTCCTTCTCAGTATTTTGCCAACTTGTTTAGTTTTATTATAGGTGATGCAGAATGTGTAATTGTTTTTATGCAAATCAAAGTTTTCTTTTGAACGAAGACAATTTCTTGGAGAGTTTAGCAGATGGACAATAACTGATCACTGTTGAGAGGATACATTTGCAGTATGTTATAAGAAGGACACTTGTCACTCTATTTTAAAATGCCCACCACAGCCTTGATGTGCCTATTTCAATTCTGAGTAATTCCGTTTTAGAGCTGACTTTTATCCCATCATCTAACATTCATTAGGGACATTGTACCTTTCAGTGATTTGGGACTTCTTTTGTCTTTGAAACTATTCATCATTATTATTGGTGATTTACTTATACTAACATAAACTTACTCCTTTTTCCCTTTATATCTTTAAACATTACAAAATTTGCCATGAAAATATGGCTATGAGAAATTGGTGCCCCAGGACATTACAATATGGAGCTATTGGCAACTGAAGCTTATTAATGTTATCAGTTTAACTTAGTTCTAATGAAAGTCACTACATAAAGGGCCCTAAGCTAAGCGATTTTCCTTAAAAGTGATCTTTTTATTTTTAAATATTTTATTTCTGTGCATATGTGTATGTCTATGTGTTAGTATGTGCATGTGAGTACAGTGGCTGTAGAGCCCAGAAGAGGGCATTAGATCCTCTGGAGTTGGAGTTTCAGGTGGTTGTCTGCTGCCTGATGTGGGTTCTGGGAACAGAACTTGAATCCTCTGTAATTAGCAAAGTACATGCTCATAACTGCTGAGCCAGCTCTCTAGTCCCATTAAAAGCACTTTTTTTTGAGATGTTTTATTCTCTGGAGTCATAGTTTTAAAATATCTCATTGGCTTTTGTATGTGGCACCAGTTAATCAGTATTTGACTAGATGCTTTTGGACTCAGACAGCTCAGGATAACTTGGTGACTAGGACATTAATTAAAGCTAT
>NW_008350535.1:994654-995622 GCF_000622305.1 Nannospalax galili
TATTTTTTGTTGATTTTTTTGTGTATTTCATACAGAACATCCCAAACAATCTTATTCATCTTTATAACCCCATCCCAAATGGCACCCTCCCATAGCCTCCCCCTCCCACTGGAGCGTATATACTCTGTCCTCCCTGTTACTGTCCACTGTTGTCAGTGTCCCCAGCCATTCCCCAGTGCAAGTCCATCTGCTGAGTCTAGTAAACCTAGACTAGTCCCTTTCTTTAGAAATATCAGCTCTTACTCATCTAGCAGCAATCAGTTGCCAACATTCCTTTAGATAACATTGGCAACTATCAGACCACAATGAAAAAAATCAGAAAGAACATAAATAAATGACAACATTGCAACTCAAGAAAAGCAACAACAAATGAAACTCAAATCCAGCAGACAAGAAGAAATAATAAAAATCAAGGCAGAAATTAATGAAATAGAAACAAAGTAAACAATACAAAGAATCAACGAATCCAAGAGTTAGTTCTTTGGAAAGGTAAACAGGATTGACAGACAGCCCAGTTAACGAAAAGAAGAAAAGAGCACCTCCAAATCAACAAAATCAGAGATGAAAGGGGAAACATCAAACAGGCACCAAAAAGATCCAGAACATTATAAAGGAATCCTTTAAAAACCTATACACTACTAAATTTGAAAACCTAAAAGAAATGGACAGGTATCTAAAAGCATGGGAATCACCAAAACTAAACCAAGAGGAAATCAACAGCTTAAACAAACCCATAACAGATCAGGAAATTGAAACAGCAATACAAAATCTCCCCACTAAATAAAGCCCAGGACCAGATGGATTTACAGCAGAATTCTAGCAGACATTTAAAGAAGAACTATATACAATACTACTTAATTTATTCAAAAATATATAAATGGAGGGAGAACTTCCAAATTCTTTCTATGAAGCCAGCATCACTCTAATACCAAAACCAGGTAAAGATACAACCAAAAAAGAAAACTATA
>NW_008350535.1:995845-996208 GCF_000622305.1 Nannospalax galili
TTCAGCCTGCATTTATGTTCAAAGTCCTAGAGGGAATTGGACTGGAGGGAACATACCTCAACACAATTAAAAGCACTTTTTATGGAATCCAATAGCATCTCTGACCTACTCTTTAATCTAGTACCTGGTTTCCCTGGCTCCTGGGGTTCTAGCATTCCAGTGGTTGAGGAATCTCTTGTGGAGACAGAAGAGCCTGGGACACTTTCAAGAGGAGCAACAAACTCTTTCCAAGTTCATACTGTTAGCAAGCGCTGCTGTCCCTGCAGCATTACTCTAATCCGTAACTGAAGCCCTGAAATTACTCTTTAGATGGTATTGTTGAACAGCTAGAATCCAGTTTTTCTCTTTATAAAAGTAAAGTTT